>NC_057399.1:59956123-60043429 GCF_019320065.1 Cervus canadensis | reverse complement strand
TATTTTGTTATGATATAATGGGTTGACTAAGATAGTGTAGAATAAGTTCTGAGAGCAGCAACAGAAAAAAAAAAAATCTCTAATGTCCAAATACTTTTAAAAACTCTTGTGCATTACCTTTGCTGTTGTTCCATTAGCCAACCAAAACAAGTCACAGAGCCAAGCCCAGAGTCAGAAGGGGAGGATGAAGACTCAGGGAAGATATCAAATTAGAGGCTATTACTTCAATTATTGATCATAGGGTGTTTGGATTGCTAATATATTTAAGGACCTGTGGGGCACTCTTTTTCTTAAAGTGGAATTGAGTAACTTATAGCATGCAATGATAGGACTTAAATAGATCAATACAAAATTAGCTTCAAATCTGTGTTACTTGCAGAAACAATTCATTTCAAAAGTGTTTGCTAAGATTTGTTAACTGTGTCTTCCCACAATTCTGAAATATATATAAAATTGAAGTAATTATACAGTTAAAGAAAATTACAAAAATCACCAGTGTTTAAGGGGAGAGTGTAAGAGTGCATCATTTTCATAAATAAGAAAATTATATCAGTAAACAATGCAGAGTTGGATTTAGCAAGAAACTAAATTAGCCACTAGGCTAAAACAATTTGACTTAAGATCTAGTAAATAAGAATTTTTGTGTGTGCAGGGGCACTGGGGGGGCGTAGACTGTGATTAGAATTACATAGTTTCTTAAACGATAAATTCTAAGTGCATTTTATATCACATAGACAGTTTTCATCTGGATATTTTTTAATGAGGCAACAGTGAATTATCTCATGGGTTCTAGAAAGTCATATCAATGGAACTGTTTCTGCTGATTTTATACTTCAAAAATGTAATGCCAAGTATTTTTCTTACATAGCCTTTTCAAAAAGATGAAAGGCAATTTTCATTATTTATGGGAAGTGTATAAACTTTATAGCTGAAACTCAAGGCCTGTAATCTTTAATTATCCCTTGACCCTGGGAAAGGTTCATTCTCATACAATACAGGATATAAAAAGTTCTTCATACATCACACTCATGATCTGCCATAATTCTATCTTTCCTACTAAAATGGCAGACAAGCATTCTCTACCTTGCTGGTCAGGAGCTAAGGCACCTCAGTAACAGAGGCTTCTGCCATAACTGACATGCAGGTTCACATAGCTTACAATGACAACAATAGCATTTAGTAACAACTTGTTATATTCTGGGCGTTTTTCTAAGTTACATGTGTGCATCAGTGATTTCAGTACCCGTAGTAATTCCATCACATAGGTATGTGCTAGAGCTAAGTCACTTCAGTCACGTCTGACACTTTGTGACGCTATGGATCGTAGCCTGCTAGACTCCTCTGTCCATAGGGTTCTCCAGGCAAGGATCCTGGAGTGGGTTGCCATTTCCTGCTCCAGGGATAGAACCCTCATCTCCTGCTTCTCTTGCAGATACTTTATTGCTGAGGCACTAGGGAAGCCCAACACAGGCAAACATTCAGCTTTTTTAAAAATGGGAGGCAAGAGGGACAGCAGGTTACTTATTTTGCTCAAAAGTTTTATTTAAATATAGAACTCACACACACACACACACATAACCCTTTATCTAATCTATTTATTTCCAGCCCAGTATTGCTGCTTCCAGCATTGGTACTTTCTATCATAGTCTGAGGGAGCATTTGGCATCTTTCATTTTTAAATCACAAAAAGACATTTTATTAGGATAAAATTCTATAAATGAATGGAAATAAAAGTACAAGGGGTAAACAAAAAGATGTAGTAAATTTTACATCTTTTTTCCCCCCTTGGCATCTTTTTTAATTGAAAGAGATGTATATAACCATATGCCCTATACAATAAACCCTTTACCTGGGCTTATTCCAATTACAAGCTAAGTTGCTCACATACTATGACACATCTGTCATTTAACCCTTTGTCCCAGGTAAATAGATAAAATATTATTAATGCATTTTAAGGTTAGAGAAAGTAGTTCAGTGTTTTCTAGATCAACTCCTCTAAAGGATGTAAGTGTAAAAAGAGGCACACTTTCCTTTAGTGCAGGGGAGATCTTCTGTAGTCTTAAAGTACATGATTTTATTAAGACCGCATCTCTACAACAGTGACAAACTCCCCTCCCAGTTACTGAAGATCAGCTTTTTATACTTGCAAAACTTTTTTCTGACCTATTTACATGTGTCTGTTATTCCTGAACTTCTTTTCCCTGAGTCATTGCAACTCTGACTACTTCTAATTGTTTAAGCCTCTTCTTGGCAATTATCTACCCAGAGAATGAAGACTAGAAAACCTATCTCAGTGAAAAATAATAATTTGTTTCTTTTCAATTCTTCCCAAAGAAAAATGAATATCACAGTATGATATCACCATCAGTAAGTTTCATTTATTTAATTGCCAGAAGGCTAACTGTAAGTTCAAAAATAATAGAGTATGAGCTTAATGAATGGAGAAAAAAATCAGAATTCATGGAAGTTTTATGTCAATTAAGTTTCTAGCTTTATTGTTTAATTAAATAGAACTACTAAAAGTAAAATCAATCTGAAATTAAGCCCAATAAGTACTGGTTAATTCAGTGCATCTTGTACATTAGAAGGATAATAATTACCCATTTGTCATTGACCTGTTCCTCTCTTGTGGAAGAAATATGTCAGCCTGAGAGTTAAATCAATAATGAGATGATAGAAACCAGATACTAGTATATTTGATGTGTTTGAAATACGCTGCTAAGATGATTCTGTTTCTCTCACAAAAACAATGTAAGTATCTGACATAGATACCTCTGCTAACTCTCTTCAAAGTTTTTCCTGAAGAATGGGTTGTAAATAGGGCATAGAATGCATATTTATGCATAGAATGCATAGAATTCATAGAATGCATAGAACAGACACTAAATAAAAGGAGTAACTACTCCTTGGATTCTGCTTCCATTTATCCTCAAAGAATCTCTTTTATTCAGTGATATAGAATCTAGGAACTACTCATGTGTTTTTTGTTTTTTTTTCATTTATTTTTATTAGTTGGAGGCTAATTACTTCACAACATTGCAGTGGGTTTTGTCATATATTGACATGAATTAGCCATGGAGTTACATGTATTCCCCATCCTGATCCCCCCTCCCACCTCCCTCTCCACCCGACTCCTCTGGGTCTTCCCAGTGCACCAGGCCCGAGCACTTGTCTCATGCATCCCACCGGCTGATCTGTATTCACTATAGATAATATACAGGCTGTTCTCTCAGAACATCCCACCCTCACCTTCTCCCACAGAGTCCAAAGTCTGTTCTGTACATCTGCGTCTCTTTTTCTGTCTTGCATATAGGGTTATTGTTACCATCTTTCTAAATTCCATATATATGTGTTAGTATGCTGTAATGGTCTTTATCTTTCTGGCTTACTTCACTCTGTATAATGGGCTCCAGTTTATCCATCTCATTGGAACTGATTCAAATGAATTCTTTTAATGCTGATAATATTCCATCCCTGTAGATGTACCACAGCTTCCTTATCCATTCATCTGCTGATGGGCATCTAGGTTGCTTCCATGCCCTGGCTATTATAAACAGTGCTGCGATGAACATTGGGGTGCACGTGTCTCTTTCAGATCTGGTTTCCTCAGTGTGTATGCTCAGAAGTGGGATTGCTGGGCCATATGACAGTCTCTGTGGCCCCTTGGACTATAGCCTGCCAGGCTCCTTTGTCCATGGGGCTTTCAGGCAAGAATACTGGAGTTGGTAGCCTTTTTGTCCTCCAGGGAATCTTCCCAACCCAGGAGTCAAACCCGCAACTCTTGTGTCTCAACATTGGCAGTCGGAATCTTTACCATTAGTGCCACCTGGGAATTACTTGTATAGGGTAATTACCATCAGACACAGAAATGATGCTGAAAAATAGTTTGGTGACTGTTTTTCCTGTCTCTAAATTTCTCTCTTTTTCAGAGATACCATATCCAAACATAAGGAGTCAATTAATAAGAATAAATTCTGTTCTGAGAGAATTAATAACATCTGGTAGGCCCAATTCAGTATTAGGAGGGAATATACTATTGACATACAGCACAAGAAAGTTGGATTTCACAGATGCAGTGCTCTCTGAAGGAAATCAAACACAAAACAAGTAAAACTATATCAAACAACTTATCTGAAGTCACATAATAGGCAACGTAACTGATGGGGATAGAAACCAGAACAAAGCCTCCTTGAGGAAGGAGGCAGATGAGAAGGGGAGCAGACAGTTATCTAGGGCAGCTGTAGTGTTAATATCTTGATGGGAGTGTCTGCATTTGTCAAAAGTGCTTAGATTTATTATCCGTGCATGATAATGTATGTTCATAATTTGTTGTTATTGTTGTTTAGTCATTTAGTCATGTCTGCCTCTTTGCAACCCCATGTACTGTACCACGCCAGGCCCCTCTGTCCATGGGGTTTCCCAGGCAGGAATACTGGAGTGGGTTCCCATTCCCTCCTCCAGGGATGGAACCCATGTCTCCTGCATTGGCAGGCAGATTCTTTACCACTGAGCCACCTGGGAAGCCCCGTGTTCATCATGCCTCCACATGTAACACACAAATTTGGATACACAACAGAATACTTAGTGCTTTTGTTTTGACACCCACCGAGTGAGGAAGTAAGCATTCTGGAATGGAGCTTTGCAGAGGAAAGACTTCTTTCATGCTGGTTCTATATTAAGTACAGAGGACACTGTTCATCTTTTATTTCAGTTTAGCCAGGATTCTCCCATTTATGGGCTTCCCAGGTTCTCAGTGGTAAAGAATCCACCTACCAGTATAGGAGAGGCAGGTTGGATCCCTAGGTCTTGAAGATCCCCTAGAAAAGGAAATTGCAACCCACTCCAGACTGGTTCCCAATAGGAAAAGGAGTACATCAACGCTGTATACTGTCACCCTGCTTGTTTAACTTCTATGCAGAGCACATCATGAGAAACGCTGGGCTGGATGAAGTGCAAGCTGGAATCAAGATTGCTGGGAGAAATATCAATAACCTCAGATATGCAGATGACACCACCCTTATGGCAGAAAGTGAAGACGAACTAAAGAGCCTCTTGATGAAAGTGAAAGATGAGAGTGAAAAAGTAGGCTTAAAGCTCAACATTCCGAAAACTGAGATCATGGATCCGGTCCCATCACTTCATGGCAAATAGATGGGGAAACAGTGGAAACAGTGGCTGACTTTATTTTGGGGGCTCCAAAATCACTGCAGATGGTGACTGCAGCCATGAAATTAAAAGACTCTTACTCCTTGGAAGGAAAGTTATGACCAACCTAGGCAGCATATTAAAAAGCAGAGACATTACTTTGCCAACAAAGGTCCGTCTAGTCAAGGCTATGGTTTTTCCAGTGGTCATGTATGGATGTGAGAGTTGGACTGTGAAGAAAGCTGAGTGTCAAAGAATTGATGCTTTTGAACTGTGGTGTTGGAGAAGACTCTTGAGAGTCCCTTGGACTACATGGAGATCCATCCAGTCCATCCTAAAGGAGATCAGTCCTGGGTGTTCATTGGAAGGACTGATGTTGAAGCTGAAACTCCAATACTTTGACCACCTGATGCAAAGAACTGACTCATTTGAAAAGACCTTGATGCTGAGAAAAACTGGGGGCAGGAGGAGAAGGGGACAACAGAGGATGAGATGGTTGGATGGCATCACCAACTCAATGGACATTAGTTTGGGTAAACTCCAGGAGTTGGTGATAGACAGGGAGGCCTGGCGTGCTGCAATTCATGAGGTTGCAAAGAGACAGACACAATTGAGTGACTGAACTGAACTGAACCAGTATTCTTGCCTGGGAAATCCCTAGGACAGAGGAGCCTGGCAAACTAAAATCCTTGGGGTCACAAATAGTCAGACATGACTTGGCAACTAAACAACAAAAATTGACATATAGCATTATTAGTTTCAGATGTACAAGACAATGATTCTATATTTGTGTATATTGCTAAATGATCAGCAGAGTATGTCTTTAATTAACAATAATCTTTTGATACTATAACTACCTAGTCTTTGTGGCAAAAAGCGCTATATTACCTGATTCCTCCCTTACCTCTTAAGAGCAGTCCCTCAGAGCTATCTGAGATGTTGTGTCCCAGGCTTAAGTGCTCGGTTTTGTCTGAGAAAGAAAACATAATCCTCAACTTTTAGGTTGTATATTTTTTAAAGTCGACATGAGGATGATTTTTTTTTTAACTAAAAGATCCAGAAGTTCTTCCAGAGCATTGTAAGGAAGGAGGCTAACTTGCCAACTCTCTTGTCCCCCAGAACTAGGAGGACTGCTTAGCCTCCTTCACTGACTTCAAGCCCTCCATAGTAGTGTTTTATCCATTCCACTCAGGACACTTCACAACAACAAGAAGTTGAGCCCCTGAATCCAGCACTTCAGGCAACAGCCAAGGGCAAACGTAGAGCTTGTCTGTATGGGCAGTCTAGTTCTAAACCCAGTAGGAGGATGTACTCCCTGGGAGAAATGATGATGATTCCTGGCTTCTTTCATCATGCTGTGGATGGAGTGTGCTCAGTTAAGGAGGCAGATGGCAGACGGGATACCCCCAGGTACCCTGAGACCAATGTCACCAGGATAAATGGAATCTTTTTTAGAATTTTATAAGATGCCTGGTTTCCAGTGGGTGTTCAAAACACGTCAACAATGGCGCGGTGGTTTGGGACTAACTGTAGAGTAACAGTGAAGGGCCAGGACTCTGCAGGCAGTCTCCCTGGCTCTCCAGCTCCTCCATTTTTGGACACAGCTTTAGGCTTTTGACCTGGGCTGTCTGTGCTCAGGCTCTCCTTATGTACACTGGGTGTGAGATTAACTGTCCCAAAGGGACAGGGTGGTCCACAGTGCCCCTCCCCTGGACATTTTCACCTGCTATTGCTGTTTCTCTACCACAAAATGAAGTCCTAGACACAGAGCATAGACTCAATAGATATGTATTACATGATGAAATAAACAGTGCACAGTAACGGAAAAGAAAGTGTCTTTAGATATACCATCAGCCCTCCAAATCTGCAGGTCCTCCATCTGCAGATTTAACCAACCGCTTATTGAAAATAGTACAAATAAAATTACAGAAAGTTCCCCAGATTAAAACGTGGCTTTGCTTTGGGTTGACCACCATTTGCATAGCATATACATTATCTTTACAATACTTTACATAGTATTTGCATTGAATTAGGTATTATAAGTAATATAGAGATAATTTAAAGTGTATGGGAGTATGTACAAAAGTTATTTGCAAATAGGAAGAGAATGGTTATTAAGTCAAAGGAAAATTGGTTAAGCAGATCAGCTTTAGAAACAAGTACATTTGGAAGGCGAGTTCCTTAACACCATCTCTGTCTCAGCCTCCAGCTGGACGTACCCTCTTAGGAGGGTCCAGGCTCCAGTGTCAAGACTGCAGCAAAATACCCTCTTGCTTGGCAAGACTCACACGCCTCTCGGTCTTTAGTCGTTGTTTGCTCTACTGATTTTTCAATAAATTCAGCCTTCTGTACCTGAGGGTCTCTCTTCCATGGATTCAAGCAATTCGGATCAAAAGTGTTTGGAAAAAAAAAAAATTCCAAGAAGTTCTGAAAAGCAAAAAGTGGGTTTGCTGCATGCCAGCAGCTATTCACATAGTATATACATTGTATTTACAATCATTTGCATATCATTTACATTGTATTGACTATCACAAGTTATCTAGAGATGACTTAAAATCTATGGGAGGATGAGAGTAGGTTATATGCAAATATGCACCATATTATACAAAGGACTTGAGCATCTGTATAACTGCATTCATAAGGAGGTCATTAGTGATGCTAACAAGCATAATTTCAGAGTCCTAGAGAAACTAGGAACTACAAAACAGTGAAGTGGATGTATGTCAATAAAACCAAATAGGAATATTTTTTAATTTGTTAAGAATTAAAATGACTAGAGTGAGAAATAGGGGTCAGGAGGCTGTTTCATGCATTATAAAGGAGAAATTAAAGGATTTTAGATACAGTAGTCCCTCCAGGAATTCATTCTAAGACCCCCATGGATACAAAAATCTACAGATGCTCAAGTCCCTTGTATAAATGGTGCATATTTGCATATAACCTACTCACATCCTCTCATAGACTTTAAATCATCTCTAGATAACTTATGATAGTTAATTAAGTGTAAATGCTATGCAAACGGTTGTAAATACAATGTATACACTATGTAAATAATTGCCAGCATGTAGCCTATTCACATTTTGATCTTTGGAACTTCCTGGAATATTTTTTCAAATATTTTTCACCCAAGCTGCTTGCATCCAAATAAGCCAGACTCTCGGGTACAGAAGTGTGACTTTACTGAAAAGTCAGCGGAGCAGACAAAGACGAAAGACAGAGAGGTGTGTGTCTTGCCAAGCAGGGAGCGGATATTTGCTGCAGTCTTGTCGCTGGAGTCTGGACCCTCCTAGGAGGGTACATCTGCTGCAGGCTGAGACAGAGATGGTCGGAAGGGACTCGCCTTCTATATGTACTTGATCCCATGACTGATCTGATGGATCCATTTTCCCCTGACTTCTTCATTACCATTCTCCTCCTATTTACACTCAGGCATGCTTCTCCAGGCAACATGAATATCCAAATGAAACAACAGTTCTTCATACTTGTGGCAGTACTGAAAATAATGAATGATTTGAATGTCTGGGTACTAAACTAGTCTGCAATCAGAAGGTTTTCAATTCCTCATGTTCAAAAAACTTTTGTATTACCTAATAGAACTGTCAGCTGATATAACATTAAAAAATAAATGGAATAATTGATCCCACAGGGATTATTAGTGTATCACTTGGAAAGAGGTTCTCAGAATTTTTATTTGTAGCAGGACATAAATATAGTAATGGAACTGAAGATGTAATGACTCGTTCTAGCATGCAAATCATTGAGCTTATTTTAAAGCTCCATTTTTCTAATTAAAATGCTCAACAAATATTTTCTATGTATTTAATTTTAAATTTGTCAGCTTGATTCATTTGTGGTAAGAAAAATAGTGATGATAATTCAAACTAGAAAAAACGTTGACACCTAGAGACATATGGTAAGAGAAAAGTGGGAAAAAATAGTAACTAATTGTATATGAGTATGCATTTATTACCAATTAATAAATAATTTAAGAATAAATACATAACTAATAAGGTAAAATTATTTTGGAACAAAGTAATGGAAATGCAAGTTCATGATGATAAAAAGGAAATGTCAACTTTATGATTATAAACACAAGCTTGCTGATTGGATTCATTTGTATTTTGTCAAATTAAAAGATGAATGTAGCATAATTTAAAATGTCCATATCTGCACAACATCCTAAACTCAATCTATTTTAACCCTGTAAACACATGATCAAATATTTTGATTTAAAGTCTGATTTTTTTAAAAAAGCTTCCAGTTTAAAAGTAATTTTTAAATGATTTTTTCAGGCACAAGAAAGAATCTTCTGAAAACTGCAAGCATTAAGTATTAGCAAAGTGGTTGGACATCAGCAGAGATGTCCAGTTATTAAGTCAGGAAGGCCCCAGCACTGTGTGCAACCCAGACAGACCTGAGTCAGGTGACCAGCTGTCTTCATTACTGCTCTGTCATCCAGGCGGAGGAGCAGGCATTTGTAATGTATTCAGAGCTCAGTTGCTGATGGTGTCTTTTTTTTTTCTCTCTCAAGTGTTCAGAATTTAAAATTGCTTCTGCAGAGTTATAGACAAAAAGGGATTATGAGAAATACATTGCATTATTTTAGTTCCTGTTAATTAAATATAAATGAAGCCATGGTTTTTAAATCTGCAAAATCACAATCTTAATTGGAATACTGGCTTACTTATTGTATTCTCATCCTTGACATACTTTAATTGATACATAACAAAATTAAAATATATCTGTGGGACATAAAGAAGTGAGCTGTTAGTTAATTGTAAAAATGAAATATCCTTCTCATTCAGACTCTTGTAATAAACTTGATGGCAAGTAGAGTACTTTATTAACTTCACGATGTGTACAGAGTAAAACCAATAATTAAAATGCTCATTCACAGAAACAACTTATTTATATGCAGTTCTGGCTATCAAGCTTAATAATCATGAAAGTGAGAACAATACATATGAGAATTACAGCAGGGTTCACAACATGATTCAAAAACTACTGTGGGATTATATAGTCATATCTAGTGTGTTTTAGACAAAACTGAGAGAAGAAGATGGTTTTGACAATATATTTTATACTTCAATCATGCTGAAGAGAAACATTGTCACATAACAATTCCTCCAATAGCAGATATATTTGGGAGCTTGCAAAGAGTAAGTACAATGTATTTTCAAAAGTAATTATATTTAAACATCTTTTCATATTATTACATACTTATATTAATGTCTTAGAGCCAAAGCAGAGACTGAATAATTATTTTCCTATGGGAAATATGTTATTCCATGTTTATATAGAGACAGAAGATGAAAACCATCACAAATTAAAGAAAATGAAGATGTGTGTTCAATAAATCTAATATTTGATAATTTACCCTACCTTTGGTACACCATGTTCATCTCTCATTGGTATTTTCTATTTAGCCCAACTGATCCTGAAGAAACTACACTCCAACTCATTATTCTGAGCTTACTGAAAGAAGCATTTGTTAATTTCTCCATGATGAAATGTACGTGCTTTGCTCTTCCAGTTCCTGTTACATATTTAATTAATGGAATAACGACAAATATTTAGAATATAACACGGGCAGGTCCCTCTTTGCTTTAGAACAGCTTCATGTAACTTGGTATTCCATTGGAATTTTAGACGTTTTTTTTTTTTTATGAATAATAAAATGAACACATGTTTATTGATCACCCAGCTTTACACAGTAGAACTTCGTTCGTATCTTATTCTACAAAGAAATTCAATCCTTTCTTGTCCACATAAAAATCATATGGAGATCTAATTTTACTCCAAACAGAAGAGTTTCCTTTAACAAAGGCCAATTTCTTCCGATTTTACCCTTTGATTTACTTGTAGCCCATTCATAAGCTTCAGAAGGTAGAGGCTATGTCATCTTCCCTAAGTTTCCATTCCAGTTTTCATGGAATTTTAGGCTTGAACAGTGAGTTGCATAATTTGACTGAGAATACTCAGAGTTGTCACTTAGGAAATTTTTATTCCTACCATTCATGTTCAAGATTCACGTAGCCAGATGTGTCCCAGTATGTACTTACTGGTTGAATGATGTAATATTATATTAGCTAAGTGAGATGAAACCTTGATTCTTCAATCACATCTTTAAATGAAGCTATTTTCCCCAATGAGCCTTAGTATATGCATAAGAAAACAATAGCAACAAAAAACCCACACTACTCATAGAGAATACTGCTTGTAATTTTACTCATAAAAAATATTTATTAAATTTAATAATATGAAAAAACTTGCTGATCAATACACCTGTAAGATATAATTCCAGTTGAAAGGAGGTTTCTCCCAGAAGGTCTGAGAAACTGTTCTTATTGAATAATCATTTTGCAAATATCCCTGGTGAGATTAGACAATTATTTCCCTCATCTCTATGCACTTTTTAAATTTCAAAATCTTTTCTGTACTTTAAAAATATTTCAAAAAGAGAGAAAACATTTCTTCAAGTATTAGGAAGCATAATTTCTAGAATGAATGAGGTTTTTCAATCACTGTTGAATTAGCACAGCAAATTCATTTATTTTGTAGTATTTTTAGCAATTGTAAAAATGAATAATTTTCATTGATGCCTAAATAGCACATAAAATTAGAAGTTGAAGATAAACTGGGTGGAATCTTAAAAAATACACATTGAATTTGGAAAACAAATGAGAAAACAAGGAATATTAAAAAAGTGAGAAAATTATTCTTTAACCTTTCAAATCCCATTATTTGAGAATGAATTATTGATATAAAAACAGAGGTTCTCAAACTTTGAAGTCTAAGAAATACCTTAAACTAGTCAATTTCATTAAAGTCTCCCTAGAGCTTCTGTTTATGTGAATTATGTCTATTGATATTTATCATTTTAGTAACTTAAAATAGTAATTTTAAAAATATTAGTATATTTAAAATAACACACTCATTTAACATAAATAGTATATTTTCATGGAATAGAAGAATATTTCTCAAAACCACACACAAATTTAACTAGAAAGGAGACTGTTTCACATTTTGTGAATCTCATTAATGTCTGATTCAATAAAACATAGCTCAATTCTCATAGCTATTGGGTTAGCCAAAAGGTTCCTTTGGTTTTTAAATAAAAATAAAAGACATTTTTCATTTTCACCAAGAGGTTTATTGAACAACAAATTCACCATTTGTTCTACTATCTTCTTCTATTTTTCAGACAACTGCACGATTCTGTCTTCCCAAAACTTTTTATCTTTTTGAGCAAAGTACCGGCCCAGGTGCCTTTTAGGATCTTCCAGGGAACTGGAATTTTTTTCCATTAAGATAATTTTTAAAAGACAGATAAATTGACATCTGATGGTGCAATGTATGATGAATTCGGCAGATGCGTTGGAACTTCCCAACCAAGCTCTAACAGTTTTTGCCTGGTCATCAAAGGAACATGTGGTCTTGCGTTATCCTGGTGGAAGATGATGCATTTTCTGTTGACTAATTCTGGATGCTTTTTGTGGCATGCTGCTCCCAGCTATTCTAACTGGGATCAGTACTTGTTGGAATTAATCCTTTGGTCTCTAGAAGGAGCTCATAATAGAGGACTCCTTTCCAGTGCCACGGCGTACACAATATCATCGCCTTTGGTGTGGTTGGTGGTGGTTCATTTCCTATGCCCTATGATCACATACATTTAGCAAGTTTCTAAGAGATTACCCTAGACAGAATTCAATGTGGTGTTTTACTAACATTACTTTTTCGTGTAATTTTCTAAGGACTATGTTTGATTACTTTGTGTGTGTGTGTGTGTGTTTTTTTTTACAACATTCAGCTGAGGAATATGCACATGGCTATGTAGAAATAGGTAGAAATCCTATTCCTTTTAGAAATCCTATTTGTTTATTCCTTTTAGAAATCCTATTTGTGTTCAGTGACTTTAGTACTGTTTTATTTAAAATTAAGTGAGCACGTTTTGAGTCATGAGATACCATTTACTAAATTACAATTGCATTAAATTAAGCCAGCAAGTGATCCTCCTGAAACATCAGCTCTCAGTGTACACACACTAAATCCAGACTCTCTGTTTCCTAAATTAAGGTGAAAAACTTCATTACTCTACCTAAATGCTTGCATATGTGTGGACTGCAGCCAATTTAGAGAGCAAATAAAAAAGGAAGGCAAGGTTTCTTTGTCATTTTCGTCTTTTCATCCGGGGGTAAAAATGTGAATTGAGGGCAATTTAGAATAACATTGTCACTTGATTTGTTTCTGAAATATCCTTGCCACATTTACACAAAGATATGTGGGTAATTTTTTTTTAATAAAACATGAAGATTTTCTCTATGAGCTATTCAACCTTATACAAATATTTTTAACTTACATTTCTGATTTCACTTTAAAACAGATATCAATATATAGCTGAGTGTATTAGCTGTGTACCTAGGATAACCTTGCTGGACTTTTGAAAAAATTGAACTTATGAAAGTGCTCTCAGAATGGAAATCATACACATATAGGGGACTTACTGAATTCTTAAATGAATATTAATTTTTAAGAATTTTTATCTTTAGATTAGAATTGCAGAATAGCATGTAACTCAAAATATGATACATAAGATAGATAGTACTGTGTTTTGTAACATGCCAAAAGATTAAGTAATAGTTACTGACTATCACAGGCTTCCCAGGTGGTGCTAAAGGTAAAGAACCAGCCTGCTAATGGAGGAGACTCGAGAGACGCAGGTTTGATCCCTGGGTCAGAAAGATTCTCTGGAGGAGGGCATGGCAACCCACTCCAGTATTCTTGCCTGGAGAATCCCATGGATAGAGGAGCCTGTCAGACACAACTGAAGTGACTGAGTGTGCACACACATGCACTGACATTATACAGAAGTTTCTGAAGATGATCTTTCCTGAATTCATCTTAACATTCATTTGGCTCTTCTTTTCCACAGAGATAGAACACTTTTTATTCATAACTTAAATATATGAAATTATATTTCATTATTTTAAGCTTTTCAGCAAACTTTTCTGAGAGAAAAACAGTCACTCAAATCAATATACTATAACCTGACCTCAGCTAGGCAATACAGTGTGTGTCTGTGTATGTACGGGTATGTATTGGGCTTCCCAGGGGGCTCAGTGGTAAAGAGTCTACCGACCAATGCAGGAGGTGTGGGTTCGATCCCTGGGTTGGGAAGATCCCCTGGAATAGGAATTGGCATTTCCTATAGTATTTTTGCCTGGAAAATCCCATGGAGCGTGCAGTCTGGTGGGCTAGAGTCCACAAGGTCGCAAGGAGTCAGACACAGTTTAGCAACTGAGCACACAACACGTGAAAACAACAACAGTGGTATGTATCATCTCTATCATAACATGTTACAACATATATTAAAAGACTCATAAATCACTTTATCTCCTTAAACTGATTTCTTCAGTGGGTACCACAAAGATATAATCAGTTGTATGTGTTACAAAAATTTAGTATAAAAGCATATTGCTTCCATTTTATGAACTAAACTTCAAAGCAAGTTAATAAGCTCTGTGACAAAATTTCCCATGCTATCTTAATCTCCAGATTTTGACTTAATAGTCCAAAACTTAATTTAATTAACCAAAACTATATTCATCAGGCGTGATTTAAATTTTTTTGTTGATTTGAAAAATGAAGTTAAACCTCAATTCAAGTTTGCCAACAGTGATATTTTGAAAAATAAGGTTTTCCAAAAAGTAAGAGTTAAAAGTATAAAAATATGTTGTCAATTGATGCTATAATTCTATGAAATACTGATTTTTATTAAAACCTACTTTTTAAAGGATAGATGGACTTAGCTATCAGATTTTGCATAAAAACATTAACATGATAATCAACTGCAAAAAAGGAACAACTATCTTAAAAACTGATCAGCATTCTAGCAAAAACTTTCATTTTTCTAGCTCTAAGAAACATTATAATAACAGAAATTACTGCTAGCACAGGAAAAATAAGCATTAGAAAATTTGCATACCTACAATTCTCAAATCCTTGCTTTGCTTTTTCTGGCTGGAGGATAAGGAAATGAGGGGAACTCTATGAGGGAGATAGGTACGTGACCTGATTTACCCCTCATGTAAAAGCATACCAATGGCTGGCTTCTCTGGGGACAGACCATAGTTGACTCTTGAACAACACATTGGGGGTGGGAAACCTGGACCCTGCCTGTGTCTTTACTACATGGGGGGCAGTCCAAGGCCCCCCATGGGGCTCCAGACCTCCCCCCCACAGGGATGGCTGTAATCCTGATTCAATCTGCCTTAACTACAGTGACCCGAATTCAATCTTTGTTATGGGTGTCAGGAGACTTCAGAAGGCATATTCATTTAATGGGGATCAGGAAACTTAAGGGGGTTGATAAGTATTTATTGATTGAATCATGGCCAGGAAATCTAAGGCCTTTGGTTGATTTGATGAACATCAATAGGTTTATGAAGGAAGATTGATTTAATGGGGGTCACAATATTTAAAGGTCCTGATTTTAAATTACAGTTGGTCTTGTGTATCCATGGTTGCTCCATAGATTCAGTCAACCTTTGATCTTGTGGGACTGTAATATTTACTTTTGAAAAACATCTATAGGTAACTTGACCCACCCATTTCAAACTCTTGTTGTTCAAGGGTCAACAGTAAATGTTTTCTGTTAGTAGCAGAATCATTATCTCTGAAGCTTATAGCAGAATGAGTCTGCCTTAAGGGTATATAAGGGCTTCCCTAGTGGCTCAGACTGTAAAGAATTTGCCTGCAATGCAGGAGACCTGCAGGTTCAATCCCCAGGTTGGGAAGATACCCTGGAGAAGGATATGGCAACCCACTCCAGTATTCTTGCCCGGAGAAGGCCATGGACAGGGGAGCTTGGCGGGCTACAGTCCATGGGGTTGCAGAGTTGGACATGACTGAGCAAGTAACACTTTCTCAACACTAAGGGTATATACATAGATATATGCATGTATTAGTTGAGATATATATACATATATATATGTGGATATGCGGGGATTCCCTGGTGGTCAGCAGTAAAAAGCCCTCCAGCCAGTGCAGGAGATGCAGGTTTGATCCCTGGGTCAGGAAGATACCATGGAGGAGGAAATGGCAACTCACTCCAGTATTATTGCCTGGAAAATCCCACTGACAGAGGAGTCTGGTGGGCTACAGTCTACGGGGTCTCAAAGAGTTAGAATTGGACATGACTGAGCAACTAAACAACCACAGTGTGTGTGTGTGTGTGTGTGTGTGTGTGTATAACTGCCATGTGACATGTGTTATTGTCTCCAAAAATACTGGGGTGCTTTATGACTGATACAGCATCTTCTGTGTATTTGCTTAGAAGATATATGATGTGAAAAGAAGAAAAAAAGAAAAAAGAAAACTCTTGGGAGCTAAGCTGCTTCATACCTGCATCAAGGTTACTAGTGCCCTCAAAATTCTTAAGAAAATTTGATATCGGGAAAAATCTTATAATTTGTGCAACGCATTTGATGTTATGATACTTTGTGTTATATCAGGATTCTGGAAGCAAGATTGCCCTTTCGGACTTTGGCTGAAACACCAAGGTGTTTCCCCTGAATTCTCCACCATAACTGTGGAAGAGCAAAAGTTGAAAGAGAGCTTGTATTACATTACAGACCTGTTTCCCACTTCTTTGCTATTCCTGGCTTGAATGTCAGTCAGGCAAAATTTGTATTCTTATAGATGGAAGGCTCAATATACATTTACTTTGTGGAAAAGTATAGCTAAATTTCATGGTATGTTGGTATAGCCTTTGAGTTAGAACTGAAAACCTGTGAGGGCAAGTCAGTATATGACGTTAAGTATGTCATAGTAACTGCTTCTCAGAGGAAGCATTTTGGGGGGAAGTAAGGACCATCTCTGGAGAAGGAAATGGCAACCCACTCCAGTGTTCTTGCCTGGAGAATCCCAAGGACAGGGGAGCCTGGTGGGCTGCCGTCTATGGGGTCGCACAGAATCGGACACGACTGAAGCGACTTAGCAGCAGCGGCAGCAGCAAGGACCATTGCTATGGCACCTTAGTGCCAAATGGTGTCCAGTGCATAAACCCTGAAGAAATTCAAAGAACAAGTGCTTCTGTGACATTCCCGGTGTTGGTCCTTTAATGGACCGGAACCTGGTGGTTCCGAGAGTAAGAGAGAGAAAGAGGCTGATATCCCCTGGTTTACGCGGAAAGCCAATAGAGCCCTGTTCTTAGGGCTGCGCTGCTGCAAGTAGGCCCCGGGCGCCCTCTCGAGTGGGTGAAGGCACAGTGCGCCTTCTCGAGAGGGTCTTAGAAACCCGGGCAAGAAAGCGAGCTCAGCGGGCCTCCGCGCTCCAAGGAATTAGCCAGAAATAGAGAGAGAGAGAGAGAAAGAAAGAATAGAAAGAAAGAAGGAAAGAAAAAAAGAAAGACACGGGGACCAAAGCTCTGATGGAGCAAAGGTGTTTTAATCAACATGGCGTGGGCATATATACTGTAGTAATTCTCAGCAAAGATAAAGATTAAAATTCCAGACTTACAAAACATAAGATGATCCCTATCAAAGAGAGAGTTGCAAACAACCATCTTTTACCATTTGGCTCATAATAAGGAAGAGAGTACTTATCACTGTAATGAGAAATGCCTGGATTCCTCAGCCCCGGGAAAGGCATGCCTCTCCTCTTAATTCCTGAATATTCAGGAATCAATATTGGCCAAAGCGTTCCTGACAGATCCAAAACAGCACACAGGAAGCCTCTTGTTAAATGCTTCCTGACACCCGGAAATTAGAGGGCTGGAGAAACCAAACAAGCAATCTAATTATGAAAAATTCATTATTATTTCACAAGAAGTTGCTAATAAAGAACTTCAGAGGCTAACAAGTCTTTTTGCTTTTGGTAGAACTGTCATTCTCATCTAGGAAACTTATTGTGCCCTGTTCTCAAAATCAAGAGGAAGAGGTCTGAGTTTGCATATGGTCTGGGCAGAAACATTTGAACATCTTACAGAGTAAATGGTAAAGGCCCTCCAGGTAGGTACTTATCTACCTGTGTGCTCAGATAATAGACCATGTTGGCAGACAGGAACCTTTGTCCTAAGTTGAAAAATGCTATCAAGTGGTGACTTTTTGGATTTGAGACTCTAAGTTCCATGAGAAAGTCACTCACTACACCTAAAATGAAAGGGAATTATTGGCATATCAGTTGGCAGTAGTCATGACGACTCTCATTACAAAAGGGCATTAGAAAATTCTGAGGTCAGAAAATTCCATCATGCCCTAGAGGATGTCAGGGAGATATTAGCGTATGGAAGGTGCAGGGTTGCAGATTTAATTCTGAATGGAGGTGTTGTATTAGGGAATACACCACAAGGGGCACATTGTGTGTGGGGGTGTGTGCAGTTTTGTCATATAGAGAAGGTGGTTTTCCTTGCACCTCTTGTGTTCCTGTGGGGTCAGAACCCCACCATTCTCTCCCAGCTGTGCCCAAGTAGGCTGCTTGGCTCAAACACAAGTCTTGCAAATGCTAACAACTTGTTATAGGAGGAAGGGCAAGTCTGAAGAGTGGGTGGAGTCTAAGCTGATGATGAGTTAGTGCCAGGTTAGCATTTAGACATTCAATGGCTTCACTGTACGGTCAGGTCTCCAGGCCTCTGATAAACTAGTTAATAAAGAAGGCTGAAGACGTGGAAGCAACCTAAATGTCTATCAACAGAGGAATGGATAAAGAAGACACAATAGATACATACACATGAGTATTACTCAGTCATTAAAAAGAATGAAATAATGCCATTTGCAGCAGCCGGGAGGGACCTAGAGCTGGTCATACTGATTAAGTCAGAAATATTGTATGACGTCCCTTATATGTGGAATCTAAAAAGATGTGAACTTACTTATAAAACAGAAAGAGACAGAGAAAAAACATGGTTTCCAGGGGGAAGGACGAGGGGAAATGATAGGTAAGAAGTTTGGGATGGTGATGCACACACTGCTATATGTAAAATGGATAAGCAACAAGGACCTCTCTAAAGCACAAGGAACTGTGATCAAAGTTCTGTGGTAGCTTGGATGGGAGAGGAGTTTGGGGGAGAACGGATACATGTACATGTATGACTGAGTCCCTTTGCTGTTCATCTGTAACTATTACAACATTGTTTGTTAATTCACTATACCCTAATACAAAATAAAAAGTTAAAAAAAAGAAGAAGAAGAAGGTTGGAAAGGATGTAATTACATGATTCATATCTTGCCCACTGAAGGTACCTCTTGAGAGTAGGTTTAAGGTTAAAAAAAAAAAAGGTAACCACGGGAGATGCATATGCTTATTAGGTTGGATGTAATAATCACTTCACTATGCATATGAAGATCAAAGTATCACCTTGTATGTTCAAATATTTGCAGTTTTCTTTAAAATTTTACCCCCCCCAAAATCGAGAGAAAACCAGATAATATTTTCAAATCAGATTCACAGAAGCCATCAATGTATCCAATGTCAGTTGTTAACAATAGCTCCTAATTATTTCAAGGGTATATACTATCAACAGCTGGGCAAACAGAGTGATCCAGACCCGCTCCAGTCCTGCCCTGGGTCCTGCCTCTTACAGCTGACCTGTGCTGCTCCAACCGAGACAACACTGGAGGTCTGAATGTAGGGAACTCCTAGAGGAGCTCCTTAGAAGTATTTCAGTTATGAGAGGCCTCATTGTTTTCTCCTAGGATTGTTCACTTGTGTTGTCTTCTATAGAAACATGATTCTTGGACTCTCTGCTAATTTCCTGTAAACCATCTTTAGCAAGCTTTCCTGTTGAATTCCATGGATAGAGGAGCCTGGTGAGGCTACTACAGTCCATGGGATCACAATGTGTCGGACACATCTGAGCATTCATGGGTGCATCTTTAGCAAGGGGCACCCTGCTAAAGTTATTGTGAAGATAACATCTCTTCACCTGAGAAATACCACCCCCTAAGTCAGTTTGCTGTAGTTCAAGCAACAAGGTCAACAGCTGCGTCACCTTTCTTTTCTCCTTTTTGCCAGGGGCACATGCTCTGGTAAACTGACTGAAGGGATCAAAAGCCAGCTGTTTATTCCTTCCTTCCTTTCATCACCTCATAAAAATTGTCTTTCATTTTGCTTGGTGCATTGTTCTAGACCTGGATGCAAATTTACATTGTAAACAAGTGATGCAAATGACATTTATACCATTGTCTTTGAAAAAGTATGTTAGTAAGTCTTCTCCAAGTTCTTTGTGACCCCATGGACTAGAGCCCACCGGCTATAGCTCCTCTGTCCAGGGGATTTTCTAGGCAAGAATACTGGAGTGAGTCATCATTTCCTCCTTCAGGGGGTCTTCCTAACCCAGGGATCAAACCCGACCCTCCTGCATTGTATGCAGAGTCTTTACTATCTGAGCCAAGTATTCTCTTAGGGTAATTGTAACTTCTTCCTCTGTTGCTAAATTTAACAAGCTCTGAATGGAGCTCCATTACTCAGTGGGAAGGAAGATCTTCATTCCTTTCCTATCTTATTGTGTAATATCTGTCTTGAAATGGGACTGGGGAGAAATGCGATCTAGTTTGCTGTTACGATCAACTTTGAGGATAAGTAGTATTTCTGCTGATCTGGAAAACATGGAGAAGACAGATGGGTTAAAAGATGTGTGTGTGTGCTCAGTCATGTCCAACTCTTTGTGACCCCATGGACTGTACCCCACCAGGCTCCTCTGTCAATGAAATTCTGCAGGCAAGAATAATGGAGTGGGTTGTCATTTCTTACTCCAGGGGATCTTCCTGACCCAAGGATGGAACCCGTGTCTCTTGTGTCTGCCTGCATTGACAGGTGGGTTCTTTACCACTAGCGCTACCTGGGAAGCCCAGGAAAAGAGATAAATGGAAAAAGTAGGAGATCATAGCATATGGAAGAGGCTCTTGGAATTCTATCACAATCAGGGTTGGGCTACCATTCTATTTCCCCCAAGTGCATGAAATGCTAGAACAACATTCCCACCTATCTCAGATCTGATACTAATGACCAATATTGGGGATAACTTCTGGAGCTGTCCTCTCTAGATAAGGAAAAATAGACAATTGCTGAATTGCAAGTTTATCTACAGGGTCATCTCAATAAGTCAACAACAGCTGGTCCACAGTATATCGGTCGCATGAATTCATCTGGTAAATGAGGAGATTAGCCAGAGGAAATGATACCAACAAACTAGACAGAGCAGAAAGCTGAACAACAGAGATTCGGCATCTGGGTGACCATAAATAAAGCTGGAATGTGCAACTGCTAAGAGAGCAGCCTTAACGTGATGAAAAGCAGAGTGAAGCTGCCTGGCCAGTGTTATCACCAACTCATCTGTGAATGAAACACAGACTTAAACACAGTGGAAGGGGACTCTGCTGCTGCTAAGTCACTTCAGTTGTGTCCGACTCTGTGCGACCCCATAGATGGCAGCCCACCAGGCTCTGCCTTCCCTGGGATTCTCCAGGCAAGAACACTGGAGTGGGTTGCCATTTCCTTCTCCAATGCATAAAAGTGAAAAGTGAAAGTGAAGTCACTCAGTCGTGTCCGACTCTTCGAGACCCCATGGACTGCAGCCTACCAGGCTCCTCCATCCATGGGGTTTTCCAGGCAAGAGTACTGGAGTGGGGTGCCATTGCCTTCTCTGGGAAGGGGACTCTAGATAGTCACAAAAGAGATGGATTTGGGTATGATTTGGTGGCCAAAATTACAGGTGTTGAAAAGTGAAAATGTCAGTCACTCAGTCATGTCTGACTCTTCTCGACCCCATGGACTATAGCCCACCAGACTCCTCTGTCCATGGGATTTCCCAGGAGAGAATCCTAGAGTGGGTTGCATTTCCTCCTCTAGGGGATCCTCCAGACCCAGGGATGGAACCCAGGTCTCTTGAATTGTAGGAGGATTCTCTACCATCTGAACTAGCAGGGAGACCCAAAATTACCATTATGTTACCTCCATTTCACTGGAATGGGAAGACTGATGGCCTTCCCAGGTAGAGTTGTTATAGGAATCAGATGACCCCAGTGACAGTCTCATGAGACACACAATATTTTTTGGCACAGGGCAATTTTACAAATGGTATGAGATTCATTGGCATATAAGCAGTGCTGTATGTGATGGGTTGGTCAGCAATGGTCCACTGTGACCCAGTTTGTTAGGAGCTGCTCTTAGGATGATGATCAGTTTCAGTATTTTAGGGTTTTCATCATTATATAAAGGACTTGCAAACTGTCATAATGACCCAAGAGGGAGGTCTCTTCCAGGAGACAGAACACAGTTATAAAACTGGTCTGGAGGAACAGCATATACTTGAGTGAATTAACAAGATAATAACTGTGTTGGAACTTCACTTCTGTGGATAATGCTGAGAGCAAGATGGAATGCATGCAAAGTGGCTAGACTTCTGGAGAGTCAGGTTAAGGAAGACCAATGATGGGAAATCTATGCTAAACCAAACATGGCAGTTTGTTACTGGACAGTGTGGTTTTCATCATCTTCTGGATGAAAATTAAATTTATCTTATTGATGGTACAACTGGCTGTGAATGGACAAGTAAATGAAAGAAAACCTCACCTTAGAAATGGAGGAGGAGCAACAGAAGATGAAATGGTTGGGTAACATCACTGAATCAATGGACACGAGTTTGAGCAAACTCTGGGACATAATGAAGGACAGGAAAGCCTGGTGTGCTGCAGTACATGGGGTGGCAAAGAGTCAGACATAGCAACTGAATGACAACAGAAGAGACATTAAGGGAGGTAGACAGTGCTGTTACACTATAACAACGGAAAGTTGTCAATTGTAAATACTTGTTTTACAATGTAGTTATATTAACAAACCAGATGGAATTCAGAATTGGTAAAATAATATTAATTCTAGTCACCACTGTTATCACTAAGAGTGGTGTAGTATATTGGAAAGAAATAGAAAAAGACTCTTTAAATACGAGCTGCTTAGTTCAGTTCAGTCACTCTGTCATGTCTGACCCTGTGACCCCATGGACTGCAGCACACCAGGTTTCCCTGTCTACCACCAACACCCAGAGCCTGCTCACTCATGTCTATCAAGATGGTGATGCCATCCAACCATTTCATCCTTTGCTGTCTCCTTCTCCTCCTGCCATCAATCTTCCCCAGCATCAGGGTTTTTTCTAATGAGTCAGTTCTTCACATCAGGTGGTGAGAGTATTGGAGCTTCAGCTTCAGCATCAGGCCTTCCAATGAATATTCAAGACTGATATCTTTTAGGATTGACTGGCTTGATCTCCTTGCAATCCAAGGGACTCTCAAGAGTCTTCTCAAACACCACAGATCAGTTCAGTTCAGTTGCTCAGTGGTGTCCAACTCTTTGTTACCCCATGAACCGCAGCACGCCAGGCCTCCCTGTCCATCACTAACTCCCGGAGTTTACCCAAACTCATATCCATTGAGTCGGTGATGCCATCCAACCATCTCATCCTCTGGCATCCCCTTCTCCTCCTGTCCTCAATCTTTCCCAGCATCAGGATCTTTTCAAATGAGCCAGCCCTTCACATCAAGTGGCCAAAGTATTGGAGTTTCAGCTTCAGCATCAGTCCTACCAATGAATATTCAGGACTGATCTCCTTTAGGATGGACTGGTTGGATCTCCTTGCAGTCCAAGGGACTCTCAAGAGTCTTCTCCAACACCACACTTCAAAAGCATCAATTCTTCTGTGCTCAGCTTTCTTTATAATCCAACTCTCACATCCATACATGACTACTGGAAAAACCATAGCCTTGACTAGACAGACCTTTGTTGACAAAGTAATGTCTCTGTTTTTTAATATACTGTCTAGGTTGGTCATCACTTTCCTTCCAAGGAGTAAGTGTCTTTTAATTTCATGGCTGAAATCACCACCTCCAGTGATTTTGGAGCCCAGAAAAATAAAGTCTGCCACTGTTTCCACTGTTTCCCCATCTATTTCCCATGAAGTGATGGGACCAGATGCCATGATCTTAGTTTTCTGAATGTTGAGCTTTAAGTCAAACTTTTCACTCTCCTCTTTCACTTTCATCACTTTTTGTTTAGTTCTTCTTCACTTTCTGTCATAAGGGTGGTGTCATCTGCATATCTGAGGTTACTGATATTTCTCCTGGCAATCTTGATTCTGACTTGTTCTTCTTCCAGTCCAGCATTTCTCATGATGTACTCTGCATATAAGTTAAATAAGCAGAGTGACAATATACAGCCTTGACGTACTGCTTTTCCTATTTGGAACCAGTCTGTTGTTCCATGTCCAGTACTAATTGTTGCTTCCTGGCCTGCATACAGGTTTCTCAAGAAGCAGGTCAGGTGGTCTGGTATTCCCATCTCTTTAAGAATTTCCCACAATTTGTTGTGATCCACACAGTCAAAGGCATTAGCATGTCAATGATGCAGATATTTTCTGGAATTCTCTTGCTTTTTCAATGATCCAAGGGATGTTGGCAATTTGATCTCTGGTTCCTCTGCCTTTTCTAAATCCCACTTAAACATCTGGACGTTCTCAGTTCATGTACTGTTGAAGCCTGACTCAGAGAATTTTGAGCATTACTTTGATAGCGTGTGAGATGACTGCAATTATGCAGTAGTTTGAATACATGCTGTATTGTGTGGCAAATATTAGGTTAATATCTCCAGTATGGTTATGGGGTATAGCAAAGTATTTGTACATTCATAAACAGAATTAAATAAACACCAGACTTAAAGTAGACCAGTGGCTGACTAACTGCCTTTAGGCCATATTTGACTGGTAATGTGTTGGTAATGTATTTTTATAGGGCCCCTGAGCTAATTATTCTTTTATGATTCTTTAAGGGTTATTAACAAATAGGGCTTCCCTGGTGACTCAGTGGAAAAGAATTTGCCTGCCAAAGCAGGAGACATGGGTTCTATCCCTGGGTTGGGAAGATCCCCTAGAAAAGGAAATGGAAAGTCACTCCAATATTCTTGCCAGGGAAATCCCATGGACAGAGGGCTACAGTCCAGGGGGTTGAAAAGTGTTGGACATGATTTGGCAAATAAACACACAACCAAACAAATAGAACAAAGAAGAATGTATGATAAAGACTGTGTCCCCTGCAAATCCTTGAGCATTCACTATCTGTCTAGGCTAATCAATGCCTCCCAAGCCCCGGAATATCCATATCTTTATCCTCACAACCTGAGAATGTTAACTTCATGTTAATGGTGGGGGGCGGGGAGTGGGGGTACTGCAGATGTGATTAAGGATGTTAAGACGGAGAGTTATCTGGGGTTATCCAGGTGGATCCCAGGTCACCACAAGAGTCCTTATGAGTAGGAAGCAGGAGAGATGTAAATTTGAAGGCAAGAGACCACAGTGACCATGTGGCTTCCAGAGACTTTAAAAGGCGAGGGGATGAACTCTCTCCTCAGGGTCTCCAAGGATCAGACCTGAGGACACCCTGACCTTAGCTCTGTTAGACTCAATTTATACTTTTGTCCCCCAGGACTATAGCAGGGGAAAAAAAAAAGTGTGTTTTTTAAACTGTTGTATGAGCAGTAGTTTGTTACAGCAGGAGCGAGAAAGTTGACATACAAGCCCTTTTCAGAAACAGCCTGTCAGCTCCTGTGGCAGATGATGCCAAGGAGGAGAAAATATTTTGGGCAGTCTGGCGCTAGTGGCAAAGAACCTGCCTGCTCGTGCATGAGGCATAAGAGATGTGGGTTTGATCCCCGAGTCGGGAAGATCCCCAGCAGGAGAGCATGGCCACCCACTCCAGTATTCTTGCTTGGAGAATCCCATGGACAGAGGAGCCTGGAGAGCTATGGTTCATAGAATCGCCAAAAGTAGGACATGGATGAAGCAACTTAGCAAGCATAGATGCACTGATTTAAACCCTCAAATAATAGAATGCCAATGAAAACGAATCCCCCAGTTAAGCATTTAAATTTGACCTCGGGAAAAATGCACAGCTAAATGCCTCCATCATCATATGTATAAATTTTCAAATCACTATGGATAATAGGGGGGAAAACATTTTTGCTGGTAAGAAAATAAAAGACCTCCGAGGGGAAATAGTCAAGGTGAACAAACTTCTTAGAAGGGAATTCTACTCATGCCTGGATTGTTCAAATTATGGTGATCACTGGGATGTTAGAAGGCTTTATAAAATAGTACTAAAAGTAGTACTTTATTTGAAAATATTTAAAATTTTAAAATAAAGTACTAGAGAAAATGCTGAAAACTAATCAAGAGAAATAACTCGCAAGGAGATATTCAGCAACGTGAAAAAAGAACTATCAAAGAAGTTCTTAAGCACTGTGCCTGCAAACTGTTTTCCCCTTTTATGGTGGAATTGTCCTCACAAACCAACCAACTTGAGTTATTTCAAGTGGATCCTGTTATCTTCTAAATGCTGCTTTTGTGCTCATTCAGTCACGTCCAATTCTTTGTGACCTGATGTTCTGTAGCCCACCAGGTTCCTCTGTCCATGGGATTTCTCAGGCAAGAATACTGAATTGTGTTGCCATTTCCTACTCCAGGGGATCTTTCTGACCCAGAAACTGAACCTGTATCTCTTGTGTCTACTGCATTGCAGGTGGATTCTTTATCACTGAGCCGTCTGGGAAGTCTCCATTTTTTTTAAATACTGGAGCCCAAAAATGGATGAATAGAGGAAAGGAATGCATGTTAAGATGCTAACAGGCAGGAAGGCCAGGGGTCTCAAAAAGGAGGAAATAGGCTGCAAATGACAGACTTTTTTTTTTTTTGGAGAAGGCAGTGGCAACCCACTCCAGTACTCTTGCCTGGAAAATACCATGGAGGGAGGAGCCTGGTAGGCTGCAGTCCGTGGGGTCGCTGAGTCCAACAGGACTGAGCAACTTCACTTTCACTTTTCACTTTCATGCATTGGAGAAGGAAATGGCAACTCACTCCAGTGTTCTTGCCCAGAAAATCCAAGGGAAGGCGGAGCCTGGTGGGCTGCCGTCTATGGGGTTGCACAGAGTCAGACACAACTAAAACGACTTAGCCTCAGCCTCAGTCAGACAATTTTTATCTCTCTCTTAAGTGACAGGAGGAAGCAAACTAGTGACGTATTTTTTCCCTTCTCTACACAAATTTAAAAAGAGGTTTCTCTTAAAATACTGTGTTGCCATAATGACACCCAATTCCACCTGAACTTGACTTTTCTCAAATCTTGAGTTAATCAATGCATTTTTCTTATGGAAATGTTTGTCTTAAGCTATGTTAATGTACTATGCATTTACCCCAAACTCTGTCTTCAAGTTGGTTCTGCCTAAAGGCTCATGACTGACTTGACAAACCAGTATGTTATACTCAGACATTGTTCTCCTACTCTATGTAAACAAAACTATTTGTATGGTAATCTGCCTTTCTACAAGATTCAAGTCAACTATTTTATGGCAGGGGATGACTCGCCTGGAGCCAAGATTATCCCAAAATACATCTTGTGGGTGAAGGGCCTGGTGCCATTCTCTGAGTTTTAAGATGTTCCTTTCTTTCATTAACAGACTGCTAGTAACTATACAACATTCAGCTAAAGACGAGCAGGTGGGTATTTTTTCTGTCCCCTTCTGATGCCTATGTCAGAAGCTTTCTCTATCTCCTTTGCACTTTAATAAAACTTTATTACACAAAAGCTCTGAGCGATCAAGCCTCATCTCTGGCCCTGGATTGAATTCTTCTCCTCCAGAGGCCAAGAATCCAGGCATCTTTCGTGGTTCAGCAACAACCTTTCAATGTGACAGATGTTTCACTGGACCCTGATTGAAAATACATATGTCTACAAAATATTGAAAATAACACACACACACGCACATGCACACCCCTTCAATGGACAGTCTCTAAGCCCCATGCCTCTAGTTCCATAAAGGTTCAGAAAAACTGTTTTCCTATCTTATTGCATGCTTATCCATAATTATAATAGTAGACTCTCAGAGACCATTCAGTTCAAAGCAGGAATAAGACCAATTATGACAAAACCAGTTTTATTTCCTTCAGTCGCGCCCACCCTAATGGTAATACAAGGGTTAACAAATTTAATTTAGCCTTTCTAAATTAATCTGTTATATTATCTTCTATTGATCTTTTCTAATGCAAATGTCTTGCTGGCAAAATACAGTGGAGATTTGTTTGACCTCTTTATTGTTGGAGGATATGGCAATTAATTTTTAAATTGAGATTCCAATTAGCTTTCTGCTCTTGCAATATTTTACCTAAATCTTCCTTTAAAGTTCTGCTAAGGTCACCAGAAAAAGATTGTCTAAACAAGCCTGTATTAAAAGGTAGAGGTAAAGAAAACATTTCTTATGTTATGTACCAAATTGAGGTTACTCTAGGTTAACTGAATCTGATTCTTTGAAGAGATAAAGATGCTCTAAATCACAAAGAATTAATCAAAGAATTCTAATTGAAAAACAGGACCTCAGTAGTCTATTATAAAAGAGGAGAAAGTGCCAACTTAGCAAAAAGAAAGCAGCTAAATCTGAAAGACATTTTACAGATCACTGCAGTCATGTGTGTGTGTTAGTTGCTCAGTCGTGTCTGACTCTTTGCAACCCCATGGACTGCAGCCCACCAGGCTCCTCTGTCCCTGGGATTCTCCAGGCAAGAACACTGGAGTGGGTTGCCATTTCCTTCTCCAAAAAGAACTATAGAAAGAAAGAAAGAAAGTGAAGTTGCTCAGTCGTGTCCGACTCTTTGCAACCCCATGGACTATAGCCTACCAGGCTGCTCCATCCATGGAATTTTCCAGGCAAGAGTACTGGAGTGGGTTGCCATTGCCTTCCCCTTGTGAAACTGTTGTTACAGGGAAGAAGAAGAAGAAAGCCCTAGAGAGTAAGATTTCAAAATTAGGACTACCCTAAGAGAGCCTCTGAGGAGGGCATGAAAACCCACTCCAGTATTCTTGCTTGGATAATCCCTATGGACAAAGCCGGCAGGCTACAGTCCATGGGGTAGCAAAGAGTTGGACACTACTGAGTGACTAAGCCCTCTAACAGGAAGCCTCTATTAGGAAGAAATTGAGCTTCCTAATTGGAGGTGGTCTGCATGTGAAATTTTCAGATGTCTGTGAAGTTACCAAGACAAGGGGTAATGTCTCAGTAGATACTGAAGGGCAGCTGAGTTACACACAAGAGTGGACAGAAAAGAACTTCTCAGGGCAGGTCTAGAACAACCCCATCTAGCCTAACCATTCCAGTTAGACATTTAAGAGCACATCAAAAAGCTTTTTTCTTTCACTGCTGATCTCTCTGGGTTTACTGACCTTGAATAAGATGAAGATGAGAGAGTGGCCAGAAAATAGGAAGAAAAAATGACTATCTGGAAATGCCCTAGTGGGCACAAATACAACCATATGAGGGTCAGAGGAGATGGAACTCTGATATGGCAGATTTGGTTTTTCAAATATTCAAATCCCTCAGCTCAGAGGGTTCGGAATAGAGAAGAGAAAGAAGAAGGCTGGGTGTGCAAGTTCAAGGGTACCCCACTTTTACACCTCAGTCTCTCTGGGGCCATTTATATTTACAAAATGAAGGATGGGAATTGGATTTGAGTGTAACTTCAAGATTTCATTAATTTGGTATCTCTAAACCTACAAATTCTAGGCAAGTTTGATTGAAATGAAAGGTGTTAAGAGTTTATTATTTAAATATTTACCTTAGAAAAGTAAAAAATCTGATATAATTTAGTTTTTAGATTGCTAACATGTTTTTGATTATTCCTTTATAGATGTCCTTATTATATCAGGCATATTTATGTGTTGGCATATAAAGAATCATGTGCTTTGGACCAGACTACATATCAATCTCAGATACAGTTCAAACATCAACATTTATTGTACAAAAGGTTAATAATTTCACAGCCAACTGGTATTTGCTGTTGTCACTGAGGCATTAAGGTAATGCTGAATTACGGTATTTCATCACTACACTGACCTGCATTTTTGAATATTCCTAATTCATGCCAGTTTTCATTTCATTTAAATCTAATAGGCTATATCTTGAGGAAATTCTGAAGTACGCAGGTTCTTCCTTTTCTAAACATAAGTTAGCACAGGCTAATTTAGCATGTTTCAAGGCTGCCATATAATTCATGGTAATAGTTTTATCTCTCAGAAATTGTCAGTCCAATCTTAAGAGTGAAAAATATTTACTTTGTCAGGAAAAAGGATTTGAAAACAATATGACTAGTTCATATTTCCTGCAGAAGATAGAAGTTTTAATTTACATATAATTTACATTTTGAGACAATATTTATACAGGGATTTAAATGGAAACTGACATGATCTAGCAAAAGACCCCACTCTTCTGTCTTTTCTTCATTTATTCCCATAATATTGTACTTGTCTCACTTTGGACAGATAGAACATACTCTATCTGGGAGCTGTCATATATATATACATATATATATATGTATATATACATATATATGTATATATGTCATATATATGTGTGTATATATATATATATAAGAATATACAGGGAACTGTCATATATATATGTACATATATGTGTAAGTTAGTTGTGGCTTTACAACTAAATCATAAGTTCCTTTTATTAGGATTTGTAGCACTTTGGACAGATAGAACATACTCTATCTGAGAGCTGTCATATATATATATATATATATATATATATATATGTATATATATGTGTAAGTTAGTTGTGGCTTTATAACTAAATCATAAGTTCCTTTTATTAGGAATTGTAGCAAGATACCTTTGTAAATTCCAGCATGTTACAAAGAGTTTATTTTAAATTTAAGCTCGTTAATTTTTTTCTAGAATATACTGTATAATAGTTACCTGAGATGTGAAAGTATCTTCATGTGCTCTCACAGGAACCTTTAGGTGAGTAAGGAAACTCATCAAGTAGTTGGATAAGCAAACATTCTTCTAGGAATTTCTGCAGACTGAGCTGACTCATCTCTCTACTCAGACCTTGTCATCTAGAGGGAAGCCTACTAGCAAACACAAAAGGCAGACTCGTGAATACAAATACAACCCACAGGATTAACATGTAGATTTAAGTGTGATGCAATTTAGGAAGCAAAAAGAACAGCTGGCCAGAAATAGTTCTATATCCATCAAAGAAAATATTTTTTGTTGGAACTTATACGAAATATTTAACACATGGGAGATGACACTTTAGACTTAAAAAATAGTCACAACCTAACAGTCGAGAGTTGTTTTATTCAGCAGAAATTTCTAGGACTTAAGCCTGGGAGACAGCATCTCTCATCTCTAGTTGCTCCATCTCACATAAGGAGCCAGGTAATATAGATGTTTGCAACAAAAGGCAGGTAATCTGAATATTAAAATATATATATATATAGTGAATTAAAGAAAACCAGATATCCCAAGTTAAAGAATTTAGCACTTTTCTAAGTATGGGAAGATGCAAGAGTCTAAGCTTACGTCTCAGCTATCTGGGGCCAGTATCCTGTTTTTCGTACCCTGAGCTCCCTTTGGGCTCACCACAGGGACTGGCTGCAGCCTCATGGTAGCTGATCTCACGTCTTCTCCTTGCTAAGTGCCCTTAGGACTCAGGGATTCACATACGGAGAGCTGGCATCCATGATGACTGTGACATCCTTGTTTACCAATATAAAAGCAAATACTGCATTTCTCAACACATAGACTTTTCAAAGAGGGACAGGGAGATTATTTGAAATGAAGGTGTTCACTTAGGAAGATAATACTGGTCATGTATTCAGTTCAGTTCAGTTCAGTCGCTCAGCCATGGCCAATTCTTTGCGACCTCATGAATCGCAGCATGCCAGGCCACCCTGTCCATCACAAACTCCCTGAGTTTACTCAAACACATGTCCATTGAGTCAGTGATGCCATCCAGTCATCTCATTCTCTGTCGTCCCCTTCTCCTCCTGCCCCCAGTCCCTCCCAGCATCAGGGTCTTTTCCAGTGAGTCAACTCTTCACATGAGGTGGCCAAAGTATTGGAGTTTCAGCTTCAGCATCAGTCCTTCCAATGAACACCCAGGACTTATCTCCTTCAGGATGGACTGGTTGGATCTCCTTGCAGTCCAAGGGACTCTCAAGAGTCTTCTCCAACACCACAGTTCAAAAGCATCAATTCTTCAGCACTCAGCTTTCTTTACAGTCCAACTCTCTCATCCATACATGATCACTAGAAAAACCATAGCCTTGACTAGAAGGACATTTGTTGGCAAAGTAATGTCTCTGCTTTTTAATATGCTATCTAGGTTGGTCACAACTTTCCTTCCAAGGAGTAAGTGTCTTAATTTCATGGCTGCAGTCACCATCTGCAGTGATTTTGGAGCCCCCCAAATAAAGTCTGACACTGTTTCCACTGTTTTCCCATCTATTTCCCATGAAGCGATGGGACCAGATGCCATGATCTTAGTTTTCTGAATGTTGAGCTTTAAGCCAACTTTTTCACTCTCCTCTTTCACTTTCATCAAGAGGCTTTTTAGATCATGTATGCTGCTGCTGCTGCTGCTAAGTCGCTTCAGTTGTGTCCGACTCTGTGCGACCCCATAGATGGCAGCCCACCAGGCCCTGCTGTCCCTGGGATTCTCCAGGCAAGAACACTGGAGTGGGCTGCCATAGATTGTAGTAAATGATGCAGAGTTTGTTTGCTTGAAACTCAAGGCTGAAATGCACTGAGCACTTAGGGCAACTAAGGTTAAAGGAAGATGATGCAGAAGGAATAGTGAATTTCATGAATAAACAGTTTTCAGAGATGACTGTGAGTCATTTTACATTCCAAAATGGAGAATGACTAGGTGATATAAACACACTTATGCCTGATAATTCTTTTTACCATGTACTATATACTATATGTGTGTTAGTTTGTGTGTGTATAGATGGCATCCATAAAAGGCATTTTTGTCATTTTTAAAAAGCTTTTTCCTAACATATACATGTAATTACAAGCTTCAAGCCTACAAAAGACATATTGCATCTGACTGTGTGAAAAGAATAAATGCAGTGTTGCCTAACTGGTGATTCCAACATTCAGTTGGATAGGTATATACTAGGTATATAATGCATGTATGTATCAACATGTATATTTGTAAGATAGATGCATATATTCTATATGAAGTGTACAATGAAATAAAACAACTATCTCAAAAGGTAAGAATCTTATCATTTTAACTGAAAATTAAAGCATAATTATAATGTAAAGAAAACACATGAATCTGAGAACAGTACTGAGAATATTCTTATGGTTATTACAAAAGATGACTGTGAATGTTGATGTTTCAGCATACTTTTTTGTGAGGATGTGGGACAACCAAAGAAGTGGAATGAGTGCTACGGAACAGATGTTATGAGAATTCCCAGGGACATTGAATACTTTTATTCTACTTTGGTTTTAGTTGCAAATATTCATCTTAATGTATAAAGATCTTTAATTAGAATACAATAGACAAAGAACAATAATCCAAGAGAAACTCTTTTTAGCAGATGTTTGTTGAGAAATTTCACCGTAACAAACAGGATAAGGCTGTAAAGGAGAAACAGTGGGGCAAAAAGTAATCAAAATCTGCATTTCTAACTTTGAAAGTTTGCAATCTTTTTGCAATAATCCTTAAATACATCTAGACTTACTGTTTTCCAATATTTTGGGGGCACTAGAGACTTTATATCATGTGATACACTAAAAAATACTCCCTTTTAAACCAACTTTTATTTCCTGGTAGATATATAGCTAAGCTTGGTATAAAAACTGTAATTCAAAGAGATGCACTGGTTTTATCTCTAATTTGTTAATGAGTTTTCAAACTCATTATGTGACTACATAATCTACTAAATGAGGAATGTATCAATTGTAAAAAGAAAATGCACTCTAAGAAGACCATCTATAATTCAAAGGTATGCTAAAGTCTTTCAAATGCATAATTTTAACATTTAAATTGGAAATCAATTTAAATTAAATATCTTTATCTTAAAAATTCTTGAGTTGTTAATGCTAATTTTATGATAATTTTAATTTTATATGCCTGAAAGAGGGGAGTCATGTTTTAGGTCAAAAACTTCATAATATTAATTAGATGTTGAAGGAAATCAGAATTTGCTGTACCAATATATTTCACTTTGACAAAACAATTTTTTTAAATATTTACTGAGGTATAGTTGATTTACAATGTTGTGTTAGCTTCAGGTGTACAAAAAAGTGAATCAGTTATACATATACATATGTCCACTGTTTTTTAGATTATTTTCCCATATAGGTCATTACAGAGTATTAAGTAGACTTCCCTGTGCTATCACGGTAGGTCCTTGTTAATCTGTTTTATATGTAGTAGTATGTTTGTCAGTTCTAGTCTTCCAGTTTATCCCTCTCTCCTTGTCCCTGGTTTGTTTTGAGCTGAGAGCAATTAACTTTCTGCCCTTCCCCTTTCAGTCGAAAAGCAGGACACAAATTTCCCTTTGCAAAGGTGTGACCTCTTCCAAAACCAGGAAGAGGAGTATGACTCAGTCACGGAAAACACTTCCAACACTTTTAAATGATGGAAGCATCAAATTGAGTCTCAGAACACACCTTACTAAATAACCCTGATCTTCCATTAGTTTTCCCCCATATATTTTACCTATCCTAATTTATTGCCATAGAAACACAACTTTCCCTTCCTTTGTCTAATTACCTCACAATTTATTGCCCACAGTTAAAATGACTTATAAGTCTTTAGATCTAACCACTTCTTTGTGGTTTCCACTTCTTTTCTGTGAATCTCCCTGTATGCATGCAAAATGAACCTTTCTCCTGCTCACCTGTCTTTTATCAATTTGATTTGCAGACTTCAGTTACTGAACCTGAGAGGATACAGGAAAGGCTTCATTGCTGTTGTTTTCACATCCTCTACAGTATTAAAACATGGTAAAAAAAACCTCATAATTTGAGTGGGAAGTAAGGTTGGGAAACCCATAGCAAAGCCAACTAACACTTTTCTCTATTTTCATTTCTTGACTTGTATGTTTAATCTCTTATCTGGAAAGAACAAATCCTCATTTTCTATTTCATCAGGAGAAAATGTGAGTGAACCCTCCCTGGGACTATAATGGGTCAGAAGAGAGTCATCTGAGATCCAGAGAAGAAGCAGAGCATACAGAACAGGCCAAACGATCCAGGTTCAAGTAGAAGGTAATGAAAAGGATCCCCATATGCAATTATGACATCATGTGCAGAGAGGACTTGAATACATTGTACTGACTAAACCAGTTATAGTCTACATGACCTCACTTCCTTTTCCTGCTCACTGGGCACCTGCAATTGACAGACAGCTCTGTGGATATTACAGGCACACTTGTAATTTCTTTACATCATGTAAGTAAACTTTCATAAGCTTCAGTTACCTCATCTGTAAATATGTAATAATAGTAAGTATCTCTTAAATACTGGAGAAGGCAATGGCAACCCACTCCGGTACTCTTGCATGGAAAATCCCATGGACGGAGATGCCTGGTAGGCTGCAGTCCATGGGGTCTCTACGAGTCAGACACGACTGAGTGACTTCACTTTCACTTTTCACTTTCATGCATTGGAGAAGGAAATGGCAACCCACTCCAGTGTTCTTGCCTGGAGAATACCAGTGACGGGTGAGCCTGGTAGGCTGTCGTCTCTGGGGTCGCACAGAGTCGGACATGACTGAAGAGACTTAGCAGCAGCAACAGCAGCAGATCTTAACTTTGCTATTAGAATCAAGAAATCATGAATGCAAACGTAAAATGTGTATGTAAGGCCCACAATGAGCAACAAATATTATTATTACTATCAATAATTTGTTTGGGTAAAGATTATATTGCTCATAATACTGGGTTATGCAATTTGAAAGGAGGTGGGACAATTTGAATGGCACTGAGATAGTGGGCTTTTTACTGGAACTTATATCTGGAGATTTAAACACAAGGAATAAAGAGTTGGTTAACTCATTAATCCCTCAAACCAGACCCCTGAATCTCTAATTTATGCTTCAGTATGATTACACACATAAGTTTGGAACCACCCTGGTTGAGTTTAAATCCCAATTATAATTCTTAGTGGCATTTTAAACTTTGGGGAATGTTTTTAATGTCATGAGCCCCAAATCTCTTATCTGCAAAAGAGTAATAATGATAGTACACTTGAGTTAAGGCATGCAAAGCACTTAAATGAGTTCTATGCACTAGAGTTCAACAAATGTTTGTGATCATCTTTAGATTTAGCAATAGTTCATCACCTTTGAAAATCATATGCCACCATTTCCATCTTTAAAGCCAGTATCTTCAGGGATACTGAAAATTCACAGGATTTATGATAAAGCAATAGAGAAAGAGCTTGAGTTGGCATCTAACTTTCATAGAGATTAGGGTATGGACAGTGAGAAATGGAATATTGCCTGCCAGAGCAGTAAACAAGGATCCCACAGTCATCAGTGATTGCAGCCAATCACGGATGGCAAGCTTGTGAGCCCTGGGGAAATCAGGCAGGAAAGAATATCTGCCATCTAGCAGTCATCAGCCTGTAGTCACTCCCCACATTGAGCCCTGAGGAAACTCAAGATATGAAAACTCAGGATACTGGCCCAACATAGCTGAGGTGCAGATCAAAGGAATGATTTCAGTAAACCCAGACTCTTGCATCTTCCTGTACAAAGAAAAGTGCTAAACTCCTTAACCTGACATATCTGGTTTCTTTAATTAACACTACTAGTTGACATTCAGATGACCTGCCATTTGTTGCAAAACTTCTATATAACCTGGCTCCTCCCCTTACCTTCTAGCAGCAGTTTCTCAGAGCCATCTGAAATGCTGTCTTCTGGGCTTCAGTCCTCATTTTTCCCCAAATTAAGCTGAACTCGAAACTCCCACATTGTGCACTTTTTTCCCCCCCCAACAATAGCAGCCTGTGCAGATTAAATTCAGAAGATCTCAGGTTCCTTCCTTAACCATAAACTACCAAAACTAAGTTAAGTTTTGTTTCACAATCCTTGACTATAAGCAAGATTGATCCCAGAATGTGCAATGATACTAAGATTAATCAGAATCCAAATGGCAGCAATTGCAGCAAGTATTACACATTTTGTGAAGGAATGCCTTGACACAGATTAAAAAATGGAAAATTTCCATTTCCTAAGTGGCCAAAAAATCTGCCTTATTTTGTCTTATATGTGTCTGTCATCTAGTTTTAAAATGTGTATTATTACAGGAGATGCATTAGCACTTTCTTTGTTGGCTGACCTTTTTATTTGTTAGCCTTTTTCTTTTAAAACTTTCAGTTATACTAATAATTTTTATAGTAAAATAAACATTTCCCCTTTGTATCAAAAAAATTTTTATTATTTTTAATGAGTGTGAAATTAAGCAAATGAACAGAAGAACTAACTAAATAGAGACCTCAAAATACTTGATATGATCCATATAGCACAGGAAACTGAAGAACTGCATCTAGTTCTGTCCTGTCATAATTAACCATGTGAGTTGTGAGCATTGTGATAAAGCCTAGGCAGGCAGCACTAGAGGTAAAGAACCTGCCTGCCAATGCAGGAGACATGGGTTTGATCCCTGGGTTGGGAAGATTCCCCTGGAGAAGGGAATGGCAACCCACTCCAGTATTCTTGCCTGGAGAATCCCATGGACAGAGGAGCCTGGTGAGCTACAGTCCATGGGGTCTCAAAGAGTCAGACACTACTGAAGCAGCTTAGCACACACATATTCTTACTGGGTAAGGAAGTAGGTTGAAATAAGGGTTTTCTTCTGCTGTTTGACCAGGAAGGAAGATGTTGAGGTCTATTTCCTGAGAAATGAATATTTTCTGCTGTATCAGTAAGCAAGAATGCCACAACTGTCAGCAACGCTGACCCTCCAGTGTGAGCTGGTGAGCTCTGAGGGACTCAGGGGGGAGAGCGCCTGCGACCTGACCGCCCTTAGGCTGCAGTCCCTCCCTCCAGCAAGCCCAGGGAGCTCAGGCTGTGAGATCCACCGGGCACTGGGCCCAGAGGGTGAGACGCATGTGAAAGGACTGATTCCAGTGAGCCCAGACTTGCATCTCCCTATACACAGACACGCACCAAATCCCTTAATTTGAGCTATCTGGTTTTCTTTAGTTCACAAAAATACCTGTGACGTTCAGATGACCTGCCCTCTGTTGCAAACTTCTATATAACCTGGCTCCTTCCCCTGCCTCCCTGGAGCAGCCACTTGAGATGCTGTCTCCTGGGCTTGAAGTCCTAAAAGTTCCCACCAAATAAAATATAACTCTTAACATTTAGGCTGTGAGAATTTTTGAAGTCAACATCCCTGTCTGTGCAGACAGTGGGTTCCAGGGCTTTGTGCTAGCAGCCATCACTCTCTGCCTCTATCTAGAATCATCTGACTCTGAACAGATGACTGGTCACATCGCTTTCTGTTTTCGGAGGCGGCCATTCCCTGAGATAAAAGAATCACTGGAATCCCACCTGCCACAGGAGAACAAAGATGACTCATGTAATTGTAAATCTGATGATAAAATTCCAACTGAATTTTCAGAGAACATGACAATGAATCAGAAGCTTTTATTGAGACAATCACAGCTCAAACAGTAATCCAAACAAAATAAATACAACCAGCGAAAGTGCTGCAGTGAAAAGGGAAGAAAAAGGAATGAGATTTTTTTTCTTCCCTGAGAATAAAGAAGATAAAGAGAACAGTGAGCGGGTCTGATCACTTCTATGTTTTACTTTAACTGTTACTAATCTGTAGTCTGTAACTACATTTGCTTTTCTAACTCTGTATATCTGTAAATAAGTTTATTTTACTGCACCCTAACAAATTGAGGAGAAGACAATGGCACCCCCATTCCAGTACTCTTGCCTGGAAAACCCCATGGATGGAGGAGCCTGGTGGGCTGCAGTCCATGGGTTCGCTAAGAGTTGGACATGACTGAGGGGCTTCACTTTCACTTTTCACTTTCACGCATTGGAGAAGGAAATGGCAACCCACTCCAGTGTTCTTGCCTGGAGAATCCCAGCGATGGGGGAGCCTGGTGGGCTGCCATCTATGGGGTCGCACAGAGTCAAGCATGACTGAAGTGACTTAGCAGCTACTGGATATGAGCTACATTTTGTACCTATTATCCTTTGCCTCTATGCTAATTACATCCTACATCTGGTGCTAACCTTTACAGCACTCTCCTCACAGACCATCCCTTGTATTTTTTCTCTTTCTGTATCATAGAAAGAAAGCTACAGTGCAATACACAAATGACAACAGACACAACTACTGTATGGCTGGATGCCAGACCCAGTTACCAGGCTACCTGACCCCAGCCTATGGCTGTTTTTGAAACAAAGCAAGAGCAACAATACAAGATCCTTATGACGTTATAAGTCACCAATCCCTGACTGGAAGCCCTCATCTTATATAATACCCCGGATTTCCCATGGGTGGGAGGGACACAGTTTTTGAGGCATGGGCCAGCTATGTCTTCCTTCTGCCAGCTGAGGATTAAAGTCACCTCTCTATTTCCTCCAAACTGTCTCCATATGTTTTATTCAGCTTTGGTGGGCAGAGAAAACCAAGATTTTGGTGGCAACAAAAGCAAGGAAGTATTTTCAGGCAACAATTTAAGTAGTTTTGTCGTTCAGTTGCTAAGTCATGTCTGACTTCTTTGCAACCCCAATGACTGCAGCATGCCAGGCTCCGCTGTCCTTCTTTATCTCCTGGAGCATGCTCAAACTCATGCCCATCAAGTCATTGATGCCATCCAACCATCTCATCCTCTGTCATCCCCTTCTCCTGCCTTTAATCTTTCCCAGAATCAGGGTCTTTTCCAATGAGTCAGTTCTATGCAGCAGGTGGCTTAAGTACTGGAGCTTCAGATTTAGCATCAGTCCTTCCAATGAACATCAAGGATGGATTTCCTTAAGGATTAACTGGTTTGATCATCTTGAAGTCCAAGAGACTCTCGAAAGTCTTCTCCAATGCTACAATTTGAAAGTGTCAGTTCTTTGGGGCTCAGCCTTCTTTACGGTCCAACTCTCACATCCAAGCATGTATACTGGAAAAACCATAGCTTTGACTATATGGATCTTTGTCAGAAAAGTGATGTCTCAGCTTTTTAATATGCTCTCTAGGTTTGTCACAGCTTTCCCTCCAAGGAGTAAGCGTCTTTTAATTCCATGGTTACCGTCACCATCCACAGATTTTTGGAGCCCAAGAAAATAAAATCTGTCACTGTTTCCACTATTTCCCCATCTTTTTGCCATGAAGTCATGGGACTGGATGCCATAATCTTAGTTTTTTGAATGCTGGTGAAGTTTCAAAATGTTATTCAGAGTTTTAACTTAGAAAAGAGACTTAAGAGAATTTCTGGAAAAGAATAATAATTTCCATATATACTGGAGAATAATACACCAGTCTTGGCACTTCTCTCCTAACATTTTACTGTAAAAATGTTCAAACATAGAAAAAAGTTGGGGAAATTGTTACAGTGAAGCCTTCTTTTACCTACAAACCAGATCTAGAATCACATTTTACCAGGTTTGCTTCTCACGTATCTATCCTGTATCCATCCTTTTATCTATCCACTACTCCATCTTATTTTCTGTTAACATTTCAAATCTGAGATATCAGTAGATTTCCACTGAATACTTCCATATGCATACCATTGCATAGATTGTTTTGATATAAAATTTACATATAATAAAATAAATAAATATTTACTGTGTTCACTGAACTTTGACAACTATACACACATATGTTTGCCTTAGAACTTATCATGAACAAACAGGGAGAGTGAATTTCAGATTTTAAATGGTTAGGAAAAACATTAAGACTAATAGTGGGATTTAAGAAGCAGTATTTCAAGCTTTGAATTTTATCAGAAAATATCTCTGAAGAATTTTCTGCATCTCTGAAATTATTTTAACAACTCGACATGACCTAGAAGGGAACCATCTGGGAGAATAAGAGGATGAAGTACATGTGCCTGTTGACCAATTACCAAAATGCCAGCAGTCATGAGGGAAGCCACTGAATCCATGAATTGCAAACTAACAAGAACAAAAATACTTAACTTGAAAAATTAAGTAACTCTTTGAGAGAAATTCTCCAGATAACAAAAGAATCACTCCTCAGCCTCAGAAATATAATTCAAAATAGTTCAACTTTGCCAAAACTGGTAACTAAGGGTAGTATGTGTCTCAGGAGGAGGATGGAGGCTTTGGGTTCCCTAAACTTTATTTTGTGACTCCAAGTAATTCAGAGAAGCTCCCACTAGAAACTGAAGTCCACATACTCATTAGGTGTGTTTCATATCATCCTTGTTATCACAAGCGACTTTTGACAATGTTTTTAAAAATTCTTTTAAGAGCTATTTTAAGTCCAAAGCAAAGTTGAGGCAAAGGTACAGAAATTTTCCATATACACCCTGGTCCCTCCCAAGTGGATTAAACCCTCTCCCCAGTATTAACACACCACATCAGTGGTGGACTGGTTAACAATTGGTTAACTCACATTGACATGGCATAATCACCCAGAGTATGTACTCTATTCACTCTTGGTGTTGTACATTCTATGAATTTGGAAGAAGGTATAAAGACATGTATTGTCATTATAGCAACATGCAGTGTATTCTCACTGCACAAAAAATTCTCTGTGCCCTGCTTATCCATCCTTCCCCTTCTGCCTCAACCTTAGTCAGCTATTGATCTTTTTACTGTCTCCATAGTTTTGCCTTTTCCAGGATGTCATATAGTTGGATTCCTATAGTGTGTAGGGTTTGCATGTTGATTTCTTTCGTTTAGTAATAAGTATTTAAGACTCCATGTCTATTCATGGCTTGATAGCTCATTTCTTTTCAAAGCCTAATAACAGTCCACTTTCTGAAGGTAGCACTTTTTATTTATCCATTCACCTACTGAAGGACTTCTTCTAAATTTTGGCAATTATGAATAAAGCTGCTATAAACATCCTTGTGCATTTTTCTTTGTGTGGATATAATATTTGAATTCTTTTGGGTAAGTACCGATCACAGTTTCTGGAATGTATAATAAACACATGTTTAATTTTATAAGAAACCACCAAACTGGCTGTACCATTTTACATTCCCACCATTGTGAAGGAAAGTTCCTGTTGCTCAACATCCTTGCCTGCATTTGATATTCTCCATTGTTCCAGATTGTGGTTATTCTATTAGGTTGCGGTGGTATCTGAGTGTTGGCTTATTTTGCATTTTCCTAACCTCTATGCCTTGTGATGTGGGTTTTTTCATATGCTTGTTTGCTCTCTGTGTCCCTTCTTCAGTGAGATGCCTTTGAACAATGTTTTGTTTATTTGGCTGTGCTGAGTCTTTGTTGCTGTGTGTGGGCTTTCTTTAGCTGGTGGCAAGTGGGGGCTACTCTGTGTTGTGTTGTGTGGCCTGCTCCTGGCACTGGTTTCTTGTGCTGTGGAACACAGAATCTAGAGCACGCAGGCTTCAGTAGTTGTGGCTCATGGACTCAGCTGCTCCAAGGCATGTGGAATCTACTCAGACCAGGGTCAAACTTGTGTACCCCCTGCATTGGCAGGCTACTCTTAACCACTGGACCACCAAAGAAGTCCCAGGACCATACTTAAATTGGTTGTTTTCTTATTATTGAATTACAAGAGTTCTTTGTATATTTAGGACATTAGTCCTTCACCAGATGTGACTTTTGCAGCGATTTTCTACCAGTCTATGACTTGTCTTCTCCTTCTCTTGACATTATCTTTCATAGAGAAGAAGTTTTTAATTTTAATGAAATCTAAGTTGTCCATCATTTCTTTCATAAATACTGCCTTTGGTTTTAAAACTAAAGGGCACCATAATACCCAAATCATCAAAGTTTTCTCCTATGTTATCTTCTAGAACTTTTATAGTTTTACATTTTTACTTAGGTCTTGATCTATTTTAAGTTAAATTTCGTGAAGAGTATAGGAGTTTCATATAATTTCATTTTCTTTTTTCTTTTTTGTATGTCTATGTCCAGTTGCTTCAACATCATTTATTGAAAACACTTTCTTTGCTTCGTTCTCCATTGTGTTGCCTTTGCTCCTTTGTCGAAAGTCAGTCTCCGTACTTATGTGGGGCTGACAATGGTTTTTAAATGACAAGACTCATCAACGTTCAGCCTCCATCAGCTGTTACCTCTGTGTGTTTCTTTATTTGTCACTTTGCCCAGCTATTTCCTTGTGCCTGGCCAGCTTCTATGGCCCAACCAGTTCCATAGACTCTACCATAAGTATTATATTTTTGTAATAGCCCCAATTCCAGTCACCAATTTCTCTACTGATTATCTATTTATCACTAATAAACTACCCCCTCAAATTTAGCAGCCTTAAACAATCATTCACTTTATTCTAGCTCTGAAGGTTTACTCTTTGAACTGTGTTGGATTGAGCTGCCTCCTTTATTTCCCGTGGTGTAGGCTGGGCTCTTCAGGCATTTGGGCTTTCACTGGAATCATGGGCTGGTTGGAAATATTGCCATGTTTTTCCAGATGCTCTCATCTCACAAGAGCCTAACCTGATTTTTTAACAGGGTCCCAGAAAAGTTTCTAGAAATAAGAGGGGGAATACTTAAAGCCCAAGGAGTTTTCAAGGCAATGCTTTTCATATATGCTACTATACCAATGGCCAGAAAAGGGGGGTCTGATGAGCAAGCCCAGAGTCACACTGGAAAGATGGAGAGTACAGGAGGAGGTGTGATCCATTGAGGGGCTATTACCATGACAATGCCCCACAGAGAACATTCAGAAATGCAGAAGCCAATGGAGCACTGTGAATATGGCAAAGTCATCATGGTTACTTTAATAGGTTATGGATATAAACCTTCACTACAGTAATACTTTCTTACTACCTTATTTCTGAAAAACCTTGACTACCCCACAATCTCCCTGATGTCTCACAGGGCTGACAGCAGTTTGTTCAGAAGCTTCAGTGATGCAGGAAGTAGCAGGCTATCCACCTACTTTGGTAAGAAATAGCAATGCTGAAAAGTAGGAAGTTAAACTCAGAAACATGGAGGGAGTGGGCATCTCGGTGAATTTTCTGGAGGTCTTACATCAGACTCTGCTTTTCTCTCAGAAGTGAACGATGAGGTTCCATCTCTTCTGCTGACTACCAATAGGAAATAGCATGTCATTTTCTGTTTAGAGATTTTTGATGAGACGTTTACCATATTGATTGTGTTGCTCTTCTTTATCTAATGAAGAGCTGGTCAGGCTTCCTGCTTCAAGTGGTTCTGGGAGAAAAGAATGCTGCCTTTTTCCTATTGCAGGGGAGGCTGAACTACCGGTTGAACTTCAGTTTCCAGTTCTCAGCAGACATAATAGAGTTCAGGCTATCTGCAATAGGTTTGTAAGCTTAATAGCACCTGTGATATGCTCAGCAGAAGAAACACCATGGCTTGTTTCGTTAAAAAGCAATGTTCTCTTTAGCGATAATTATTCAAACTTTAAGAAACAGCTCCTTGCTGAGTCCAATAAGAAAGACCTAGCAGTAGGACACTAAAGGATGACTGAATTGACCAGCCCCGAAGAATGTGGGTATTATCTTATCTTTCAAGTCCTACAGCTTTGTGCATGCAGCAGAATTCCATCATGAAGTAAATATGGTATATTTCAAAAGAGGTAGACAGCAGGTTCTGACAGCAGAGTAACAGCACAAGGAAGATTCGCTGCCTGCTCATATTTGCAATAGACCTATTCTGCTTATAGCCTCCAGCAGTGTTTCATTTGATGGTTGTCCAAAAAGAAAAGATTCAAGCTTGGTTTATATATAGTCATACAATAGAACTTACTATTTGTCAGAATTGGACAACTGCAAAGTAACATTACCACCCAGGAGAAGCCCTGAACAACAGTAGTGAGGAAATTCTTCTTGGCAGATAGAACTTCCAATAAGCCATCAAGGTTTTTGCTTTGCTTGGAAAGTTACATGGACAGAAGTATATTCACAGATTTTTATTTATTTATTTATTTATTTATTTTATTCACAGATTTTTAATGATCAGTGACAAGTCAGGTTGCAAGATGGTGAGAAGCTTGAGAGAAACAAGACTGGAAGTCTGGCCACAAGGAGCCCTTAAGTGGAGATAAGAAAGAAGCCCTCCCAGAGTGCACAGACTTGGGCAAAATTTCTAAGCCATGTGAGTGCTCAAAAGGACTCCTCCTTTAAAGAATATTTTCATGGTAAAATATAGATAACACACTGTGGATTTATATCAGCCGTTTTTTCGAAACTATGAGTGTCAGCTAAAGAGATCATGAACATAATCAAGAATCATCAAATGTCCCACATCCAATCACTTTCTGCCTAAAATAACTAAAGTGGATTATTCCTTTTTCTATAGCATAATTTGTATACCTTAATTTTGAATTAAAGAGCTTCTATAAATACCATTTTCTCACTTTAATTCAGTTCTCCCTATAAATGCTTAATATTTACTAGCCTTTTTCATTTACTCTCCCCTAGACAGATTTTAGGCTTCACTGGTGGCTCAGCGGTAAAGAATCCCCTTGCCAATGCTGGAGACACAGGTTCAATTCTTGGGTTGGGAAGATCACCTAAGGAAGAAAATGGCAATCTACTCCAGTGTTCTTGCCTGGAGAATCCCAAGGACAGGGGATCCTGGCAGGCTACAGTCTATGTGGTTGCCAAGAAGCAGACACAACTGAGTGGCTGAACAACAACAAACAGATCTTCCGTTGACTGACTTCCATGTTAGTCTGTGAAGGTTGCTGCCATGAAAACCAAATAAAACCATCACCTACTTCGGAAAAGCTATTTCAGCCACTGATGATTTCTCTTTCCTCAAGGTTAAGAATTTTCAGCTCATGAGTTTTCCCCTACATGTTATCAAATTCATTTTTCCCTTTCATACAATATTTCATTGTCCTACCATAAAAAACACCAAGGAAATCATAAGGTTTCTCTTTTTGATTTTTGTCTTGTAGACAAATCGTGGCATAGTAAGAGGTTCTTGGTATGTGTGTATTCAGTAAATATTTATGAATGTTTTAAGGAGTTAATTTTGAAAACTGAAATTTGAACTATCACTCTTAGGTTACAACATAAAATCTAGCCTAATAGTTATGATCAGAGTAAAACTTATACACACAAACTCATAAACTCACACATATATTTCATTTAATAAAATTTTAAACTCCTGTGCATGTTTAATTATTAGCATGTTTAAATAATGCAGTTTAATTAACTGTATAAATACATGCCATAGAAATACAGAGATTTATGTTGATTCATATTCATATGTAAAATTTACATTAGCTATACTACAAGGATAAATATCAGAAAATGTGCAATAATTCAAAGAAAAAAGTGCAAAAATTATTTTTCTGATATATGGGAAAATTTGAACATGGACTGGATATAGTCTGTATTATATTTTCCAATGGGTAAGAACACTATTATGGTTATATTAAGAAAGGACAACATCTTATGAGAAATATTAATACACATTGGGCTATTTAAGTGTAAAATAAGTTGTTTTCTTGAATTTGCTTTAAAATTCTCAAATAATAATGGATCAACATATTATTGGCTTGATTGTAGCAATTACTGTGGGTCAGAGATAGAAATAAAGCCGAACACTGGCTTTTCTCTCTCATCTTGGTGTGTGTGTGTGTGAGTGTGTGTGTGAGTGTGTGTGTGTGTGAACATTTCTGTAATACAATGTTTAAAAAAGTTCACTCATACACAATTGATAATAGTTTAGTATGAGAATGTAAAACAATCATTAACAAAAAACCTGAGTGGACAGGTGATTTTACAAAAGCCTATTTTATTGACAATTCAGTAAAATGATATTTATTATATAAAAAGTATACAACCACCAAGTCTCATATATTTTCTTATATGTGTCAAGGAGAAGAAAACAAATGAGCCCAGAAGTTGAGAAATGAATTATTTAATAAAAAAAATCTCCTTTTTTATGTTGGAACATTTGACATTTGTGTTGAATTGCAATGCTTTTCTATTCTCTCACTCAAGTTAAAAGGTCAGTTCAGTTATTTTCCTTCAAACTGGATTTTTGTGCACTAGCATATTAATAAAAACATTAATTTCACATTAACTCTTACATTTCAATCATTTCTTACTAAAAATGACCTTGCTGCCTGCTCTATATACTTTTTGTTCAATAAAGGTAATGTTTATATATATATGACAAAAATGAGTATTGTGAGGACTTCCATAGTGGTTCATTGGATAAGACTCTGCACTTTTTCAATCCAGGGTGCCTGGGTTCAGTCCCTGGTCAGGGAACTAGATCCCACATGCTGCAACTAAAGATCCTGAGTGCTACATAGACAAATTTTTTTTTAAAATAATAAATATTGTTTTTCTCATATTTATCTTTTTTCACATTTACCTTGCTTGACAGGTAAGATTTTATAAGTGAAAATCAAAATTTTGCTTGCTTCATTTTATATGCAGGATTTTGCTTCTACTGAAGCTTTTGCTCTACCCTCAAGATTTTGATATAATATTTATCAGATATGCATACTTTTATCTCAAAATAATAAGAAATTTGATACTGTTTCTTGGATTTTTCTAACACTGTCTTTGACATATTGTGTGTGTATGTTCTGTATTTTGAAGAAATTTCACAACTTATTAAAGAGAAACAAAAAGGTTATATCAGGCCTTTTGAAATTTAAAAAATATTGCAGTGGTAGTTCTTTTTGTCATATGCTCAAGTGAGTTACCACGGTGGGGTAGGGAGAGAGACAAGATTAGCAATAACTTGCTTTTCTTAGCAACAAAATTTTAGCAAGAACACATTTTTCATACTTCTTCCTTGAATAAACTGTAAATAACCAGGCTCATTTCCACAACAGAGAAGGGAAATAAACATGAATTATATATAACATCTGAAAAGATTTAGATGCCTACAAACATTCTGTTAATTTTACAGTCAAGATGCAAACTTTCAATGATTCAGATGTCATCAGAAAAAAGGGAAAACTTTTCCTAGAAAAACATCAAAGTGAAGCAAGTTTCATCAGTTGGAAATGATGAAAATTACCAAATTTATTGCTTAGAAAGTACTTAAATTTTTTAAAATATTAGGACAGGTAACAGAGAATTATGGGATAAATATTCTCAAATATGAATATATTCTCATTTAATGTCTCATGTTAATAGAGTATATTAAAAATGATTTTGTCTTAAAGAAAAACAAAATTAATAGAGTTCTAAGAAAGTTTTCTAGTATAATTCACTTCCTTAAGTTATTTGGAGCTCATGCATTAGTTGAGCAATTTCTTAAGTCTAAAATTATTTCATAATGATGTGTGGATTTAACATTTACTCTACTTTCTATTTTTCTTTTGCTTGTTTCTATTATGTTCTTTTAAATGAATTTCCTGTCCTTGCTTTCCTATTTCTGTTATAGTAACATTCATTTTTTAAATTGGAGTATACTTGATTTACAATGTTGTGTTAGTTTCACATGTACCACACAGTGATTCAGCTCATCTCTGTCAATCTGTCTCCCTGGAGGAGGGCATGGCAACGCACTCCAGTATTCTTGCCTGGAGAATCCCATGGACAGAGGAGCCTGGTAAGCTACAGTCCAGTGGGTCACAAAGAGTCTGACATGACTGAAGTAACTGAACACCCATGTAGCTATCTATTTATCTATCTATTTATTCTTTTGCAGATTCTTTTCCATTATAGATGAACGGATAAAGATGTGGTACATATATACAGTGGAATGTTAGCCATAGAAAGAACAAAATAATGCCATTTGCAGTGGAATGGACAGACCAATTTAGATTATCATACTAAATTAAGTAAGTCACACAGAGAAATATAAATGCCATACGATATACTTATATGTGGTACCTAAAAAAAAGAAAGCTGAGTGCCGAAGGATTGATGCTTTTGAACTGTGGTTTTGGAGAAGACTCTTGAGAGTCCCTTGGTCTGCAAGATCAAATGAGTCAATCCTAAAGGAAATCAGTCCTGAATATTCATTGGAAGGACTGATGCTGAAGCTGAATCTCCAATACTTGGGCTACCTGATGCAAAGAACTGACTCAGTGGAAAAGATCCTGATGCTGGGAAGGATTGAAGGTGGGAAGAGAAGGGGACAACAGGGGATGAGACGGTTGAATGGCATTACCGACTTGATGGACGTGAGTTTAAGTAAGCTCCGGGAGTTGGTGATGGACAGGAAAGCCTGGTGTGCTGCAGTTGATGGTTTCACAAAGAGTCGGACACGACTGAGTGACTGAACTGAACTGAAAAAAAAAGATGCAAGTGAACTTATTTATAAAATGGTAACATCATTTTAGTGCTACTCGTACACAAAGCTCTACGTCTCCTTTATCCCTCAAGCTTCCTTCACTCCATCAGCTTTCTGCAGCCACAATCTTTGTTCTTTTGTCCTTCAAAGTGTCTTTTGGATATTCATGTGCTTTCAGTCTCCATGGCTAGCAGTCCTGTTCACCTCGTCCTTAGACAGGAGCTAGCACTGACTGTTGCTCAACTCTGCAATGTTAAAGGCTCTAATAATTCTGCTGATATTTCATCCTCACATACCCTCTGCTGCTTGTGCTCTGGGCCCACCCCTTCCTCCATTCAGCAGCCTTTGTAGACAGGAATCACTGTTCACAAAACTCCAACTACCTGGTCCAGAATGTTACTCAAAGCCTATGTACCTGCAGCAGCAGAACAGTGTCTTTGTCACCAAAACTGTGGAAGTTTTTTGTTTTGTTTTCATATTCCCCTTCAAAAGTTCTGTTATTATCCTTTTTTTCCCCTCATTTTTGTTTTTTTCCCTTCCCTGCTACCAGTGACTCTTCCACAGACCCAAGTCGTCTTCATTCTCTTTCTAGCATATTAGAAAATTAAAATATAATCAGTTTTAGTTTCTGAACACTTAGAACATTCTTAGTCTAAACACTATTTCATTGTCTTATATCATTAGTATATCATTAGTGTAAAATATTTGAAATTAGAAAAAAATGGATTTGCTTTTTTTGTTTGTTTTATATTCTGACTCTCATGTAGTAGAGTGAAAGACACCCCACATACATTTGTCATATGAATTAATGTATGTGTAAGCAAACATTAATCTAGTGAATTTTTCCTCTGATAAAAGTAGGTGTTTCTGGACCAATGTGATTGTATTTTTGATGACAGAAACCAGAAAGCAAAGCTACGCTACAAGATAGTATTGTTATCGTTGTTTAGTTGCTAAGTCATGTCTGACTGTTTGCAACCCCGTATACTGTAGCCCTCCAGGCTCCTCCGTCCATAGGATTTCCCAGGCAAGAATACTGGAGTGGGTTGTAATTTCCTTCTCTAGAAGATCTTCCTGACCTAGTTATCAAACCCTTGTCTTCTGCATTGGCAGGTGGATTCTTTACTGCGGAGCCAGCAGGGAAGTTAGCATAGGCAGTGCTTAATAGTCTTCCTCATAATCTGTAGTTTTGCTTGCTTGTTTATTTATCAATGAAGTAAATATATATGTGTGTGTGTGTATAAAACATAAAATTCTAGAATGAACAACAGAGTCTTGCTGAAATGGAAGATTTCAGAAAGAATCTGTAGTGTATATGTGTGTGTATATATATATATATATATATATATATATATATATAAAATATGCATACCATTAACCTGATTTAGCTATTCTAGTCTTTATTCCCTTATTTGTGAATAATTTGCTTGCACTTCTTATTGATTTTTTAATGTCAATTTTTACACTTTTGACCTAATCTATTATTTTCTGCTTTGGTAGGTGAAATTTACCTCATTTATACAAGGCTGCATCTCTCTTCACCCTCCTTTTTCCCAATTGTGACTTTATTCTCAGTTCTTCTATCCATGCAGTCATGCCAAGTTGCTTCAGTCATGTCCGATTCTTTGTGACCCCATGGACTGTAGCCTGCCAGGTTCCTCTGTCCATGTAATTCTCCAGGCAAGAATGCCGGAGTGGGTTGCCTTGCCCTTCTCCAATAGATCATCACTAAAACTTCAAGCCATACATTTGTATTTCTGTTTCTCACGCCATCTTTTCCTGGCTAAGAATCAGCATATTCCCATGGTTTCCTGAGCCATCAAACTTCCTGTTTATTCTGCTGAATCCTCTCTCTAATCTTGAGTCTGTCAGATTTTTATCCCCCGTGTTCTACACTGTGATGCTTCCTCTCTCTTCAGTCACCCAGGTGACACCTGAAGACTCCTCTCTCTCTCCAGAGAATCCATAGTTCTGGGATCGCATATGTAATCCTTGACATATTCATTTTTTGGAAAAGCATCCTTAAGTAACTCTTTATAAAGTAGTATACAGAAGAAAACTTTATCTTCTTACACTTCTGAAAATGCTTTCGTCTTCTCTCACACTTGACTAATGAAATATAATTCTAAGCTCAATACAAATTTACATAAGAATTCTGAACACCTTGTTCTGTTTTTCAGTGTTCAAATTTAACTGATGAGATTCTTATACCTGTCTTATTCTCATTATTTTTCCAGTATCTATTTTTTTCCCTTTGAATACATTGAGGATGATCTTTAATTTTGTATAACCTTTCACCACAGTTTTTACTAGAGTTAGATTTTTTAAGACTTAAATATATAATAATAGCTTCACATAATTAAAAGCTACAAGGATTTTGGTTTCAAAAATATGAGGTTTGATGTAGGGTGAATATACAAATTTTAGGACAAACTAGAGGATTTGTGAGGATAAAAAGAAGTACTCTTACTAATAATAATTATGCTAGGATAACCAGGTCAAACAGGTCATTGCTAAGCAAAGCAGTTTGTCTTAATTATAAGAAACATGAATGTTATCTCCTAAATTTGAAGATTTCTTGTAAAAAAGAGAAGGAATAACTTAAGGCATAATTTAAGATTAAAGATGCTTTATTGTTTGAGAAAAGAGAAATCTCTTTTTTCTCTTTATTATACTTCTGGAGTCATTTTGTTAGGCACTGACATCCTAGAACTTTTAAAATTATTATTATTATGTATTTCCTTATATATTCTCTCTTTTTTTCCTACATGTTTCACTGGACAGTGAGGAACAACTGATGGATTTGAACAGGGTAGTGATATTATTAGTGATGTGTTTAGGGAAAGTCATTATTTCATAATAATAACATAAAAGATAGACTGGAGGTGGTAGCCAGTCAACACGTGATAACATTAAATCATTCATCACACATAGTAAGATATGAATGCAGTTGGCAGCAGTGGAATGAAGAGAAAATGGGAGAGTGCTGTTTTGGGATAAAGTAGATAATGTTTGCACTAGTGGTAAAGAACCAGCCTGCCAATGCAGAAGATGTAAGAGATGTGGGTTCCATCCCTGGGTGGGGAAGATCCCTGGAGGAGAAAATGGCAATCTATTCCAGTATTCTTGCCTGGAGAATCCAAGGACTGAGGAGCCTGGCAGGTTACAGTCCATGGGGTTGCAGAGTCAGACACGACTTAACCAACTTAGCACAGCACAGATAATGCTTAGGAAAAAGTTTCAAGATGTTATTGATAAGGACAGAGAAAAAGGACAACATAGGTAATTAAATAGTTAATCCCTCTAAGGGATGATAAGTAAGGAAAAAAAGTATGGAAGACTCCTGTAAATTGATGACTGAACAAAAGAGCAGGTTTGCTTAACCACAAAACCAAGCAAGCTTGCTTAGCAACAAAGCCACACACAGAAGTCCACAAACCAGAAAACAATGGTGGCATGAGACCCACAACTTCCCCAGTGAGCTCAATAAGTTAATAATTCCTAGGACATGCTCTCTGAACACATAAAAAATAAGAATTTATGGAGAGGTGATATTTCAAAGTGAAAGACCCTTATTGTACAAAGACCTGAAATAATTCCTCCATAGTGCCATGACAGTCCCTGTGGGGAACAAAGAATCTCCCTCACCTGACAAGAGAGGAAAGTGATAGAAATGCGATGTCTGGCTTCCCAGGTGGCGTTAGTGGTAAAGAACCCGACTGCCAATGTAGCAGACATAGTGATGCAGGTTCGATCCCTGGGTTGGGAAGATAACCTGGAGGAGGGCATGGCAACTCACTTCAATATTCTTGCTTGGAGAATCCCAGGGGCAGAGGAGCCTAGCGGGCTACAGTCCATGGGGTCGCAAAGAGTCAGACATGGCTGGAGCAACTTTGCATGCAGTGTGCACCCAAGAATAAGGAATAAGGTGGTCTTTTCCCCCTCCCCACTTTTCCTTTGATTATAAAACTTTTGCCCACTAAGTTCTCAGGACTTGGCACCCTCTCACCCACCCATCTGTAAGGTGCACAAGCATCCTATGTCTTATTCTAATAAATCACTTCTTATCTATCACTTTGCCTCTCAAGGAGCTCTTTCGATACTGAGACATAAAGAATCAGAGATCCTTGAATGCCCACCCCAACCCCATCAAATGCCACCTAGAACTTTCACTGCTAAGCATTCACCTTGCAGCTGGAGAGACCAGAGTTTAAATATTTGTACTAGCAAAAGATTGCTCCATATTTTCATACAAATGATTGGATGTATATATAAAAATGTTGGACTTCCCTGGTGGCTCAGTGGTAAAGAATCTGCCTGCAATGCAGGAGACCTGGGTTTGATCCTTGGGCTGGGAATGTCCCCCAGAGGAGGGCATGGCAACCCACTTCAGTATTCTTGCCCAAAGAATCCCATGGACAGAGGAGCCTGGCGGGCTGCAGTCTATAGGGCCACACAGAATCAGACACGACAGAAGTGTCTAAGCAGCAGCAGTAGCAGCAGCATGAAAATGTTAGTCCCTCAGTCATCCCTCAGGAGCCCGCCAGGCTCCTCTGTCCATGGGATTCTCCAGGGAAGGATCGGGTAGCCATCCCCTTCTCCAGGGCATCTTCCTGACCCAGGGATCAAACCCAGGTCTCCTGCATTGTAGGTAGATTCCTTCCTATCTGCACTCCCAGGGAATCATCTTCATACAAATGATACAGTGAGCATATTAAGAGGAACTTGTATTCTCTGTAGGCTCTTCTCTTCAATGACAAACAACTGTCAATAGTTTTATATTTATCTTTTTAGTTATTATTTTCATAAACACTTGATTATGTTAATGAAGAATACAGGGAATTATTCTGTGTATTATGTATTTGTGTAAATGATACACATATGTGTTACTCTGTATGTTGCTTTTAGTATTCAATTTCACATTTTTTGAGAACTGTCTGTATTGTTATCTGAAGGTTTACTTTTATTGATTTTAATTATTTAATATTATTGTCTATAAAAAATACTTCATTTTTTATTGGAGTATATTTGGTTTATGATGTTGTGTTACCTTCTGCTATACAACAAAGGGAATCAGCCATGTGTGCACATGTATCCCCTCCCTCTTGGACATCTCCCTATCCCACCCCAAAGGTCATCACAGACCTCCCTGTGCTGTATAGCAGCTTCCCACTTGTCTCACACACAGAAGTGTGCAAATACTCCTCTCTCAACTGGCCCCACCTTCCCCTTCCCTACCACTGAGTCCTCCACACATCTGTTCTCTACATCTGCATCTCTATTCCTGCCCTGCACATAGGTTATTGCTCCCTATTAATATGAATTTCTATTGTTTCCATCTTTCACATTGATAAACAATGCTCCATCAGATTTTCATTTCTGAGGACTGAGGCTCTCATCCTCTGACTTCCCAGAGGGGCTGGCAGTCAGCAGCTTTCACCCAAGTTCCTCTCTTGTCCGCCATCAGGTGAAGGAAACTTTCTCATTAGAAATATCTCCCACTGTATGCCTGGGCAATACAATACTAAGGAGCTATTTCAGCAAAAGATCATGATTCACTTTGTCCTTCTGCACAATTCTTTCTTCTGTGAAAATACATAAAGAAAATCTCATTTGAAGTGGAGTCAGAAAGCCCTGATAGAGAGTTCTCAGGCATGGACCCTTCTCTGCATCCTGCATGGCTTGCAGGAAGAAGGAAGAATTACTTTAGCAAGGTTTGTTTGTATAGAATTCTATGCACAAAATGCTCTCAGGATCAACTTCTTATCCATGGTGAAATGGACATTGCTTTACGTCTGCTGCAAGGGAGGACACTTTCATGTGGGAGTTTCATCTCTTGCTTTTAAGAAAAGCAAGGAAGATCCCTCCCTGCCCCCAAAAGAATCCTCTCACCACCACTTGCAGGCAGTGAGAAGCTACCGAGCCCCCAACCCCTGTTCTTCTCCAAAGAGAGTTTTGTTTTGTTCTTACTCAAAACAAGCCTCCCCAGTTTGCTTCTGAAATCTAATGGAAGCTCATCTTCCCTTTGTCTCCTTGAATTTGCCAACGATTCTCCATAGCTTGCCTGTCCCAAACTGCAATCCTCTGCTGTCAGGGGACGTTCAACTTTAAGGAATCCAATATGTGGTTTTCTTCCTTTGTGTGCTGTTTCTCAAGGGCCCTCTGCTCCTTATCAGATCCTGGAAAACAGGAACGAGCAGAGCTGCATGCCATTCTCAGGACTGAGGTCAGGAGACAGAGCGCACGTGTGGATTCCCTTCAATGACCTTTTACTTTAATGTAAACTATTCAGTCACATCCCTATTACTCAGGATATGGATTGTCTTCTGGCCCTGTGACGATTGTTATTCGCCTAGTTACGATTATTATGCATCTAGTTCTGTTTTTTCTTAACTTTATTTTTGATGCCTAAAGCTTCCTTGTATAGGGATATATAAGCACACGCTGCTCCAAATAAAGTACCCTTGTTTCACTCGACACTTGGGTCCACTGCGTCCTTCTTTTCGTTGACTCCAGTCCCCAGGTCCCAGTCTATAAAGAACATGACACGCTGCTCTTCTGAATAAACTGATTTTGTGGATTCTGTTCAGTAAAAGGGGCACAAAAACCTCCCTCACAGAGTCCTTCTCAGGGTACCTCAACAGCATCAGTTGGCACCAGTGGTGGTTTAAGCCAGCAGACCCTGGATTTCAGAGCCAGATTGTCCACCAGCTATTGGTAATACAACCCCATCACTTGTAATAGGTTGAGAACACAGAGCCTCCAGCTGGTACAATTGGTGTGAGTGTTCAAACTTACTGGAAGTTAACTCTTCTGGTTTCGGAGAAAGTGAAACTGAGCAGGATACCTGTGGGGCTACTGGGCTCAAAAACCTTTCCAAGATCGCCCTTTTCTTCTTGGCAGGAAATAGGCTTCATTTAGCCTCCTTGACCCTTCCTGAATCCCAAAAGGCAGATTCAGAGTTACTAATCAGGGAAAGGAGAGGATGAAGAGACAAATGAGGGCAGTCAGGAAACAATATTGCAGCCTTGGGACAGGTCCTTGAACCCCCTTGTGGGATACACAAAACAATACCTTTGAGCTCTTCTGTAAAACTAAAGCCTCCGACAAATGGAAGATTCCAACTGCTTGCTGAAGCACTCCTCACTCCAGCAAAGATCACAGCTTTCCGTTGTCACCTGATGCGAGGTGATCTTTGGATTGAAGGTGTACAGGACCTGCCTGCACCTGATCCTTACCAGTAACCCCACCCCTGGACTCTTCATACGCTTCCCACCCTCCCACATTAGGTCACGTATTCTGGACGGCACTAGCCCATTGTGGCCTCTTTGCCTGACAAAACAATAAAGCTATTCTTTTCTACTTCACCCAAAACTCTGTCTTGGAGTTTTTTAAATTTGTTATTTATTTTGGCTGCCCTGGGTCTTCCTTGTGGTATGCAGGCTTCTCTAGTTGTAATGAGAGCTAGTTGTGGTATACGGGAACTTAGCTCCTCAACCAGGGATCAAACCTGGGCCCCCTGCACTGGTAGCATGGAGTCTTATTCACTGGACCACCAGGGAAGTCCTCATCTCTGAGATTTAATTCAGTGTTGGGGTACAGAGGCCAGATTCAGCTTCCAAAGGGCCCTGATGCACTGGACAAACAATCATTACAAAGACTAGAGAATGAAGTGGTCTTGTTGGGCACTAATGAGGAATTAGAAAAGAAAGGTAATAAAAGGATGAGAATGATGAATGGGAAAACAAGAGGGTCTTCCTGATATCACAGGAAGAGAATCTCATCTCCTGCAATAGAGGCCAGAAAAAGCTTCAAACCAATACTTGCTTGCAAGGAGAGTGTTGCTCCAGAGAAAGCTGAACTTTCATCAGTGAAAATTATGCTATGTCAAAGTCAGGACCCTGATTGGGAGGGGGTGGAATTATTAGACGTGGGATGGGGAATTCTGAGTAACAGTAACAACAGCAAAAGTCTAGACTTCCTCTTTGTGAAAGGCAACTGATTCCAGCTTCTTTGAAGATGATACAGATGCCTCTCCTATCAAGCCAGAAGTTTCTCTCCAATCATCTCACACCCTTCTCTTGTCTAAAAGACCAATGACAAAGAACAAGTCACAATATAAGTAGGAAAGTGCTGGTTTTGCTAAGAGGAAAAACAGGGCTATCCTTGGTGTATCAGGACCTTTGCTAGTGGCTCAGATGGTAAAGAATCTGCCTGCAATGCAGGAGACCCAGATTCGATCCCTGGGTCAGGAAGATCCCCTGGAGAAGGGTATGGCAACCCACTCCAGTATCCTTGCCTGGAGAATCCCATGGACAGAGGAGCTTGGTGGGTTATAGTCTATAGGATTCAGACATGACTGGGAGACCAATGCTTTTACTTTTCACTTTTTTTGATATATCTGTGAGATCTTGACAAAATTTCCCAGGAGGAGCAGGTGAATGAACATGGATCTGGATATCAGTTTCCAAAAAGGAAATTCTATCAATATGCAAGTCTTTCCTCATGATACAGAATGCACATCTTAGCAAGTGATCTCAGGAAACCTCAAAAGGCTGAAGAAAGTTACCACCCATGGCATATGAAGAAGAAATGCCAAATCTACTATGAGAGATGTTGAAGGAACAGAAACACTCAAACAAGTGGCTGTGAGAACATACACTAGATAAAGTCAGAAAACCCACCAGATGGATACAATGCATGAATAGTCCCAGAAGACCCTTCATTTATCCAAGCAAGAGGGAGGTCCTGGTGATATGGACTCTGAAAAGATCAGTGGTGACTGCTCTCTATAGGACATAAGTGACAGTAAGATATGCTGTTAGAGAACTGAGCTTTCTGGTAACAATGGGAGTGATGAATCTGGGAAAAAAAAAAAAAACAACAACAGAGGCCAAATGGAGGTACTTTACCAACAGAAATGAACTGTTGGCAGGATTATTGAAATGCCGAGGGAGTTTTAGAGTTTCAAACTATGTCATTATCATTAGAGTAAGCTGTGTGTGTGCCGTCACTTCAGTCCTTTCTAATCCTTTGTGACCCCATGGACTGTAGCCCTCCAGGCTCCTCTGTCCATGGGATTCTCCAGGCAAGAATCCTGGAGTGGGTTGCCTTTTCCTCCTCCAGGGGATTTTCCCAATCTAGGGATCAAACTTGCATCTCTTGCATCTCCTGCACTGGCAGGCAGATTCTTCATCACTGTGCCACTTCGGAAGCCCCTATAGAGAGTGAAGAGTTGGGGTTAGTTAATAAAATAGTGTTATTGTGGCTTAATCAGTGAGTATTTGGCTAGAATGTGTTTCAAAAGAACTGAAAGATAGATAATCAGGAAATAAGGACTAGCCATACCAAATAACAGTTTTGCCAGTTTCCTGGATCTGAGCCAGTTTTCAGACATGGAAACTATTGCGTGTAAGACAGGCCTCAAGCAGAAATGCAAGGATCATTTACTACCATGGGAAGCTCATTTTGATAATGAGTTCTGAATCCTTCCCAAAGGGATATATGACCATTTACTTTGGTATTAATATCCTGGGAAGGAGGAATGCCAAAGCATTTGAAGACTATCGGACTCAGGATCTAAATTAACAGTAATAAGAGCAGACCCAAAGTGTGTCATGGATTTCTGTTGAGTGGATATGTATGGGGACTTTGTAATAAGTTCAGTCTGTGATCAAGTCTGGTTCATAGTACATTCAGTAAGTCTACAGAGTCCCTGGTGGTAATTCTCTGATGACCAATTATACAACTAAAATAGGTATAAATAAAGGTCAAAACTTTGTATCAGTGTATTCGGTTTCTGGGATATGAGCTATCATAGGTGAAGGTCAGTTAGAAGTCTATGAAACCCTCTCCCTCTCATTCACAAGGAAAAGAAATAAAAAGAATGCCATATTTCAGAGGCAGTAGCAGAGATCAGTAGCAACCGTAAAGACATAAGAACAGTATTACATCTACCAGCATGATCTATCCAAAGCCAGTTAGCTCCAGGCTGACATTTAAGTGGCTCTGCCGTATGGACCACGTGACCTAGCTGAATAAATGGCATTATACTTACGTGCAGAGGGGAAGGATGCTGTGTCAAACTCATCTCAAGCCTACAAAGAAGAATCACAAGTAGACTTCTAAGATGATGGGTCAAGATCATCTGCAGTAGACATCTATGAAAGTGAAAATGAATGTTGCTCAGTTGTGTCCAACTCTGTGACCCCATGGACTGTAGCCTGCCAGGCTCCTCTGTCCATGGAATTCTCCAGGCAAGAACACTGGGTTGGGTAGCGGCTCCCTTCTCCAGGGCATCTTCCCAACGCAGGGAATGAACCCAGATCTACCACACTGCAGGGAGATTCTTTACCATCTGAGCCACCAGGGAAGACTTTTGCAAAACAGATTGTGTCCTATTACTGGACCCTGAGATAGTAAGAAAACTTGTAGTCAGAACTACCCTTTATGAACTCTTTTGTGACCCCATGGATTGTAGCCCATCAGACTCCTCTGTCCATGGGATTTCCCAGGCAAGAATACTGGAGTGAGTTGCCATTTCCTTCTCCAGAGAATCTTTCTGAGACAGGGATTGCACCCCCATAACCTGTGTCCTCTTGCATTGCAGGCGGTTTCTTTACCACTGTGCCACCTGAGAAGCCTGTGCATTTCTATATAGACACATGTTTAAATGCACCAAGACACTTCCACTCAATCCCCCCAACTACACATTCCAAACACACAAGCATGTGGCATGTAGATGCATACACAACATATTTCAAAATACCATCTTTAATTCTCATGAAATGCAAACAGATAATTCTCATTTGCAGATGTTTTTCTCTGCAAAGGACTCAATATACATGAATTTGAGAGCACTTGAATACTATTGAATGATATCTTATTAATAAAATTTAACCTTATTTTTCCACTTTTATTAATGAAATTTCAAGGTAATGTAGTGTGTCTATTGTTACTTTCTAGGATAAATTTTATTGCATAAATATCATTGTAGGGAGAAGGATTAAACTATTCAAGATAACTAAGATGGCTCCTTCATGGATCACAACCTTGTCTTGGGGAAAGGACTTGTGTAACTCAATGAAGCTATGAGCCATGCCATGCAGCGCCATCCAAGACAGATGGGTCACAGTCAAAGCTATGGCTTTTCCAGTAGTCATGTATGGATGTGACAGCTGGACTATAAAGAAGGCTGAAAACTGAATAATTGATGCTTTTGAATTATGGTGTTGGAGAAGACTCTTGAGAGCTCCTTGGCTGCAAAGATATCAAACCAATAAATCTTAAAGGAAATCAATCCTGAATATTTATTAGAAGGACTGATGCTGAAGCTCCAATACTTTAGCCACCTGATGTAAAGAGCCATCTCATTGGAAAAGACCCTAATTCTGGGAAAGATTGAAAGCAAAAGGAGAAGAAAGAGACAGAGAATGAGATGGTTGGATGGCATCAATGACTCAATGGACATGAGTTTGAGCAAACTCTGGGAGATAGTGAAGGATAGAGAGGTTGCAAAGAATTGAATACAAATTAGCCACTGAGTAACAGCAAAAATGGACCAGGAAACAAGTTTGAAGGAGCTGAATGAACTTGATTACACAATAAATGGGATAATTCAAATAAGGAAAATAACTGGACTCAGATTTACACAAAGATAATTTTTCTTACTTTATTTTAGTATAAAACATTATTAAAATACATGGAATCCAAACAGCACTAAATACCTTTTCTTGGTAACATTTTTCAGAAAACTGTGACCTTAGCTGATCTCATTTAGTTGCAAATCCTGACCTGAAGAGATATGAGGTTACTTATCATCTGATTTTATGCCTCTTGGTTTGAATATTCACATATTTTCCTATGATAATATTAAGATACTTGATTATGGGCTGTTGACCTTAACCCTCCTGGTGATATTACAAAGAATACCAACTTTGCATCATCTCTTTTTCTACTCTGAAAACTTCTGAATTCTCACATAAATCTGGTGAGATTTAATTCCTATTATAGTTATATTAAAAATGTAATGTGTCATCAATGCGTTATTTTTCAAAATAGCAGTAAAACCTAGTCCTCTTAGGAGAATTATTTAATGCAATGTAATTAATTTCATTTCTAAAGCAAGAATATTATTTTAGAAGTTTTGGAAGCAACCATAGAAATTACTTAGCCATTATATACTTTCTCTGAAATAATGCATTTGCAACCATATGAATGGACTAGAGATTAACATACTAAGTGAAATAAGTCAGACAAAGACATATATCATGATATTGCTTATATGCAGACTCTTAAAAAGGACAAAAATGAACTTATTTACAAAACAGAAGCACTCAAAGACTTAGAAAACAACTTCTGGTTACCAGGGAAAAAAGTGAGTAGGTGGAGAGAAAGACTGTGAGTTTGGGATGGACGTTCGCACACTGCTATGTTTAAAATAGATAACCAGCAAGGATCCACGGTATAGCCCAGGGAGCTCTGCTCAATACCCTTTAATAACTTACACGTGAAAAGAATTTGAAAAAGAGCGGACACATGTATGGGTACAAGTGAAGCACTTTGCTGCACATCTGGGACTGTCACAACATCTTGAGTCAACTATACTCCACTGTACAATTTAAAAACAATTTAAAAAGAACAAAATATGTATTATATAATTATAATTTATTATATTATTATAATTTTATAAATTATTTTATAAATAACATATTTTATATAATTTATAAATCATATAATTTACAACTATATATTTAACAAATAAAACAGATTTATTTATGTTTTATAAATGATTATTTATATTATTATAATTTATATTATATGTATATAAATATGCATTATAATGGGTCTTCACAGGTGGTGCTAGTGGTAAAGAATCTGCCTGCCAATGAAGGAGACATAAGAGACATGGGTTTGATCCCAGGGTTGGGACAATCCCCTGGAGGAGGGCATGGCAGTCCACTCCAGTATTCTTGCCCAGAATACTGCCACAGGGTAGCCCAGAGTCAGACACATGACTTAGTGACTAAGTAACTAAAGTAACTAGTACCCAAGTAGCACATTGGCTGTTTTCATGGATTACATAAATAGTAATTTAGGGAGGCAGAAAGATAAAAGGACACATAGAATAAAACTATTAAGAACTAATGGTGCCCACAATTCTATAGCCTACAAATAAAGGTTTCTTAATCAGCTTCTTGTCCATAGCATCTTGCATAGTGGTCACTGATGCAATGGAAATGAATTTGAGCAAACTCTGAGAGATGGTGAAGGACAAGGAAGCCTGGTGTGCTGCAGTCCATGGGGTCACAAAGAGTTGGACACAACTTGGCAACTGAATAACAACAACCACTTCTTACACATAACCAAGCATAAGTGGTAGAATCATTGATTTTTTTTAAAGATGTCAACTCATTGTTCTTTACCCAGGCTTTGACTTTAACTTTATTACTAATCCATGTCACTTACCGCTTGACTTGTTGTTTTTCTGTTCTCTCTCTAAATATCTCTTCTCACACAATCAACAGTTTTGAAATTTCAACTTAATTATTTATTTGGTAATTATTTATTTGGTAAATAACGTTCAGGTCAATAGGTGGGTTTTCCTATAACAAATGGCTCCACCGAGAGGGTTAAGCATTTCTTCCTAGCTCCTTTAGAATAAAGCTGTGTTTAGGTGAAATGGAGCAAGGAGTGAAATGGTGAGGGGAGCTGGGTGGAGAGATCTTTTTGAATGAAGGAAAAACTAGTGGGACACGGTACAGAAATGTCATGATGAAAAAAAAAATCACTGACTTCTCAGCAAGTACCAAACTGCAAATTAAGCTCTCTGTATAACCTCCAACTATTCTTCTGAAAACAAATATAATCTCAATATCAAGCCCCCTCTGACTGGCCCCACTATCTGTTACATCAGCCACTCTGTTTAGTGCTTATCTGCCATCATAATCCTCATAGTTTTAAGGTTACTATTTTAGGTTACTTTTATTTATTGGAGAATAATTATGCCATTTCACTGAAGGCATGATTTATATGCCTAAATGCAACCTATGTGTAACATGCAATATTTCAATGACACAAAGGATAGCTTAAAAGCTAGCAACTTCACAAAGATATCAAATGATTAATTAAAATTATCCTATGGTTAAAGTAGTTAAGGAAGATTCTCCTGCTTTGTTTGTGTCATAGTATATGAGAGTCTACAATATTATTTTCTGTAATTGTGTGTTTTTGTTATTGTTTTTGATGTGTAGCCGCTCAGTCACGTCCCGACTCTTTGTGACCCCATGGACTGTAGCTCACCAGGCTTCTCTGTCCATGGGGTTCTCCAGGCAAGAATACTGGAGTGGGTTTCCGTTTCCTTCTGCAGGGGATCTTCCTGACCCAGGGATCAAATCCACATCTCCTGCATTATAGATAGATTCTTTACAGCTGAGCCACCTGGGAAGGCCATCCATTGGGATGGCTACCATCAAACAAAACAGAAAATACCAACGGTCAGTGAGATTGTAGAGAAAATGAAACCCTTGTGAACTGTTGGTGGAATTGTGAAATGATGCAATTGGTATAGAAAACTATGAGAAAATATTTGCAAAAGACAGATATGATAAAGGGCTGTTATCCAAAATACACAAATCTGATATACAACTCTTGAAGCTCAATGATAAGAAAACAAACACACAATTTAAAACTGGCAAAGGATCTTAAGACACATTTTACCAAAGAAGATCCACAAACAGTAACAAAGCATATGAAAAGATGATGCATATTATATGTCATCAGATCAGGAAAATGCAATTTGAAACAATGAGATACACCTATACACTTGTTAGAATGACCAAAATCTGAAACATGGACATCACCAAATGCTGGCAATGATACAGAGCAAAAGGAACTCTCATTTATTTCTCATAGGTATGCAAAATGGCACAGCAAGTTTGGAAGTTTGTTTGCTTTGTTTTGCTTTGTTTTTACAAAACTGAACATAAATGAATGGATCTTTATGTCAGCTTTATTCATTATTGTCAAACATAGAAGCAACCAAGATGTCCTTCAGTAAAGGAATAGCTATATAAATGAAAGAAGTCAGTCTGAAAAGACTACATACTCTATGATTTTAACTATATGAGTGTGTGCTATGTTGCTTCAGTCGTGTCTGACTACATGTGACCCTATGGACTATAGCCCACCGGATTTCCCTGTCGATGGAATTCTTCAGGCAAGAATACTGCCATGGGTTGCCATTTCCTTCTCCAGGGTACCTTCCTGACCCAGGGATTGAACCCACATCTCTTATGTCTCCTGCACTGGCAGGCAGGTTCTTTACCACCAGCATCACCTGGGAAGTCCCTTCAACTATGACATTCTAGAAAAGTCAAAACTATGGAGACAGTAAAAGGATCAGTGGTTGCTAGGGGTTGGAAGAAGGAGGGGAGGAATGAATAGGTGGAATATAGAAGAGTTTTAAAGCAATGAAAATACTCTATGATAATCATAATGATAGATACATGCATTACACATTTGTCCAAACCCATAGGATACACAACACCAAGAGTGAATCCTAATATGAACAACAGATTTTGGGTGATAAAGTCATGTGCATGTAGGTTCATCTATTGTAGATGGTTTGGCCATCTAGTGGGGAATGCTGACACAAGCTATGCCTTGTGGGCTTGAGTTCATGGAAATAACTTTCCCTCAATTGCTGTGAACTTAAAACTACTCTAAAAGTAAAGTCTAAATAAAACATTATTCAATACATATTGCCATATTAACATGCTAATTATTAAATGCTGTATTACCATCTAGAAAAATAATTTGGCAAAATATAGCATTGATTCCTGATAAAAATTCAGTAAACTAGTAACAGTAGATAAGTTCCTCGACATTATGGAACATCTATGACCAGCGCACAAATGATATTGCTTATAAAGGCAGCAACCTACCTCCTTTCTCTATATAACTGTTTTCATTTAGCAGTATTATAGGTGTATAATGGCCATACGCAAAACTGCATTTATTTAGAGTGGACAGTTTGATTCTTGTTGACATATACATACATCGGTGAAGTTCATCACAGCCAAAAAAAGCTGAATATATCTGTCACACACTCTCCTGATTTCCTCATTCATTACAAATAATTTTTAAATTCACAATTAAAAAAATAAAATAATTTAATAAATTATGTTTTGTTGTTTGGCTTTTTTTTGGTCCCTTAGCACAATTATTTTGAGATTTGCTTCATGTAAGGTTACCTGTGTGCCACGCCTCTTTTATTAATACTTCTCCAACTGCAAAATACAGTTACACCAAGGATACTGCCATTTGTGGAGACTTTATTTGTATTTTCTATTTTCCATTTTGCACAGTTTACCTCATTTTGAAAGTTCTTCTTTAGCTCGCCAGAAAGATTCTCAAATTCTTAGAAACCTAGTAAATATTACTTCCATGTGGTGCATCCCTATGCTTATTCTTAAAGGAATACATCCCTCTCTAAGTGTCTCTGCCTCTCATGAACTTCTACTTTAAAATTAATGTGACTTGGTAACTGACATACCTATTTTTCTTAGTCCAAAGTAAATTCATTGAAGGGAGAATCCAATCATTCTCTCACTTTTCCATTCTCAAAATTCTTTATAGTTCTCTTCATGCAAGTAAACTCACATCTTTTAAATAAAAAAAATTATTAAAAGGAAATAAAGCTTTTCTTGGTAAAGAATTGAATTGTGTCCCATTAAAATTTATATGTTGAAGTTCTAACCCCTAGTATCTCAGAATATGACTGTATTTCAATACAGGTTCTTTAAAGAGGTAATTAAAATGTCGTGTCATGTTGGGCTTCCCAGGTCCCTCAGGCTTTAAAAAATTCCTTGGCAAATGCAAGAGATGGGTTCCATTCCTGGGCCGGGAAGATGCCATGGAGTAGGAAATGACAACCCACTCCACTATTCTTGCTTGGAGAATTCCACGGATAGAAGAGCCTGGAGGGCTACAATCCATGGGGTCACAAAGAGTTGGACACAACTGAGCATAAAAGCAATAATGAAATGAAAATAATTTCATTTTTTTCAGAGTGGATCCTAATCTAATACATCTGGTGTCCTTATAAGAAGAGGAAATCTGGACAAAGATCCATAGAGGAAGAGGACCATATAATGACACAGGGAGAAGACAGTCATCTACGATCCTCCTGAGGCCTGGATTTCAGACCTCGAGCCTCCAGAATTGTGAAAAAATAAAATTCTATTGCTTAAGGGCAACCAGTGTGTGGTACTTTATTACAACAGCTCTAACAAAATGAAGCAGGAAAGTTCTACTGTGGGCCACAAGTCAAATGAAAGATTTAGTCTATTTTATCAATAGTCAATAGCTTACAGCTCAACATTCAGAAAACTAAGATCATGGCATCTGGTCCCATCACTTCATGGCAAATAGATGGGGAAACAGTGTCTGACTTTATTTTTTGGGCTCCAAAATCACTGCAGATGGTGATTGCAGCCATGAGATTAAAAGACACTTGCTCGTTGCAAGGAAAGTTATGACCAACCTAGACAGCATATTAAAAAGCAGAGACATTACTTTGCCAACAAAGGTCCGTCTAGTCAGGGCTATTGTTTTTCCAGTGGTCATATATGGATGTAAGAGTTGGACTGTGAAGAAAGCTGAGCACTGAAAACTTGATGCATGTGAACTGTGGTGTTGGAGAAGACTCTTGAGAACGCTTTGGACTGCAAGGAGATCCAACCAGTCCATCCTAAAGGAGATCAGTCCTGGGTGTTCATTGGAGGGACTGATGCTGAAGCTGAAACTCCAATACTTCGGCCACCTAATGCGAAGAGTTGGCTCATTGAAAAAGACCCTGATGCTGGGAGAGATTGAGGGCAGGAGGAGAAGGGGATGACAGAAGATGAGATGGTTGGTGACATCACCGACTTGATGGACATGAGTTTGAGTAAACTTTGGGAGTTGGTGATGGACAGAGAGACCTGGCGTGTGGCGATTCATGGGGTTGCAAAGAGTCGGACACAACTGACTGACTGAACTGAACTGAACTGAACTGAACTGAAGAATGAAAGATTATCCACAGCCTCAAAAATTTTTCTGCTTCCCCCTTTCTCATCAGTTTTGTTCCAGTCATCCATACTGCATAGACGTTTGCATGTAAACTCTCCCATCCAACATTCCGTGGAAGGCTTACATTTCATTAAGTTTAATGGGAACAATTGGACAGAATTATTATGTTTTGTAAACAACCTTACCATTACAATTATTCATAAAACCGGTGTTACATGCTTCCATTGCAACTTTTACAAATTTAGACAATCTAATTTATATTTATGCCTGAATGAACATATCTGGTTAGGTTTATTTTCCAATCCAAAAACCTTCATTTTTCTCTTTAACAATAAAATCTGCTTTGTGTTTGGGGGAATTTGTTTTTGATCATATTCACTTCCATTACCTCATAAAAATTAATCTTCCCTTAGCCAAGGACAGTTATTAAATACATGAACTAGAGGAATTCCAACATGATGGTCATCATCCCATTCAAACGTTACTATGAGGACATGATCTCAGGACCTATAAAAACCATTAATTAGTCAGTGTGTACAATAGACTTTCATTCCTGGTAGAGCCCCTAGACCAGCGCTGTTGTGCAGTCACTAAGTTGTCCCACTCTATGCAACCCCATGGACTGCAGTATGCCAAGCTTCCCTGCCCTTCACTATCTCGTGGAGTTACCTCAGAATCATGTCCATTGAGTCAGTGATGCCATCCAACCATCTTATCTTCTGCTGCCCTCTTCTTTTGCCTTCAGCCTTTCCCAGCATCAGGGTCTATTCCAGTGGGTTGGCTCTTCCTATCAGGTGACCAAAGTACTGGGGCTTCAGCTTCAGCATCAGTCCTTCCAATGAATATTCAGGTTTGATTTCCTTTAGGATTGACTCATTTGATCTCCTTGCAGTCCAAGGGACTTTAGCAGTCTTCTCCAGCTCCATAATTCAAAGGTATCCATTCTTCAGCACTCAGCCTTCTTTGTGGTTCAACTCTCAGATCCATACATGACTACTGGAAAACCATAACTTTGACTATATAACACTTTGTCAGCAAAGTGATGGTTTTGCTTTTTAATATGCTAAGTTTGTCATAGCTTTCCTTCTAAGATGCAAGCATTTTTTACTATTTTGTAACTCAGGGCTCAGTGAGAATCACTGGAAAGAGATTTGACCTGACACCTGAACACCTCTGGGACTTCCCAGGTGGCTTAAGTGCTAAAAAAATCTGCCTGCTCATGCAGGAGACAGAGGATACATGAGTTTGACCCCTGGGTCGAGAAGATCCCCTGGAGAAGGAAATGGCAACCCACTCCACTATTTGAGCTGGGGAGATCCCATGGACAGAGAAGTCTGGCTGGCTACAGTCCATGGAGTTGCAAAGAGTCAGACATGACTTATTGATGACATGCCTTTGTCTCGAGGGATCAAGGTGGTGTCCAGTCAGCCACCTGATCTCAGCTTCACTCTATTCTCATTAATCTTGCAAATATTAATGGACACAAAAGCATTTGCAGTGCTTCCTGTCTATGGTCCACTGGCCCTTTTTGATTAACAATGTTTAATTCATTTATATATATAACTTATATTAAAGATCAGCATATGAAAACAGGTATATAACAGGTGATGAAAAAACCTTTTTATCCAGTATAACTATATATAATATTAAAATTTGTAGAATCCTACACTGGAGTGGGTTGCCATTTCCTTCTCCAATGCATGAAAGTGAAAAGTGAAAAGTGAAAGTGAAGCTGCTCATTTGTGTCTGACTCTTAGCGACCGCATGGACTGCAGCCTACCAGGCTCCTCCATCCATGGGATTTTCCAGGCAAGAGTACTGGAGTGGGGTGCCATTGCCTTCTCCTCATTGACAGAGGACAGAGGAGACTTGTGGGTACAATTTATGAGGTTGCAAAAGTCGGACATGTCTTAGCGGATGAACCATCACCACAAAATTTGCAAGCTAGTTTTCTCCTGAGAGACATCTATAGTAACCATAATGGATATAGGTCATGGAGTAATGGAGAACACAAATCATCAGTTCTTTTCAGTTTCTAGGTCATGTCTGACTCTTTCCAACCCATGGATTTCATCATGCCAGGTTTTCTTGTCCATCACCAGCTGCCAGGACATACTCAAACTCATTCCATCAAGTCAGTGATGTCATCCAACCATCTCATCCTCTGTCGTCCTCTTCTCCTCCTGCCTTCTATCTATCCCAGCATTGGGGTCTTGTCCAATGAATCAGTTCTTCAGGTGGGCAAAGTACTGGAGCTTCAGCATCAGCCTTCTTATGAATATTCAGAACTGATTTTAGGATTGACTGGCTTATCTCCTTGCTGTCCAAGGGACTCTCAAGTGTCTTCTCCAAGTAGAGTTCAAAAGCATCAATTCTTCAGTGCTCAGCTTTCTTTATGGTCCAACTCTCACATCCATACATAACTACTGGAAAAACCATACCTTTGACTAGATGGACTTTTTTTGGCAACTAATGTCTCTGCTTTTTAATATGCTGTCTAGGTTGGTCACAGCTTTTGTTCCAAGGAGCAAGTGTCTTTTAATTTCATGACTGCAGTGAACATCTGCAGTGATTTTGGAGCTCAAGAAAATAAGTCTGTCACTGTCCATTGTTTCCCCATCTTTTGGCCATGAAGTTATGGGACCAGATGCCATGATCTACATTTTTTGAATGCTGAGTTTAAGACAACTTTTTCACTATCCTCTTTCACTTTCATCAAGAGGCTCTCTTTAGTTACTCTTCGGTCTCTTTAGTTCCTCTATGTGTTCTGTCATATGGGTGGTGTCATCTGCATATCTGAGGCTATTGATATTTCTGCTGGCAATTTTGATTCCAGCTTGTGCTTTATCCAGTCCAGAATTTCACATGATGTACTCTGCATATATTCAATAAGCAAGGTGACAACATACAGCCTTGATGAACTCTTTTCTCAATTTAGAACCAGTCCATTGTTCAATGTCTGGTTCTAACTGTTGCTACTTGACCTGCATACAGATTTTGCAGGAAGCAAGTAAGGTGGTTATATTCTTTGCAGCCAAAAATGGAGGAGCTCTATACAGTCAGCAAAAACAAGACTGGGAGATTTCTGCAGCTCAGGTCATGAACTCCTTATTGCCAAATTCAGACTTAAATTGAGGAAAGTAGGGAAAACCACTAGACCATTCAGGTATGACCTAAATCAAATCCCTTACAATGATACAGTGGAAATGAGAAATAGATTTAAGGGATTAGGTCTGATAAACAGAGTGTTTGAAGAACTATGGATGGAGGTTCATGACATTGTCCAGGAGCCAGTAATCAGGAGAGTCCCCAAGAAACAGAAATTATAAAAGGCAAAATGGTTGTCTGAGGAGGCCTTACAAATAGCTGAGAAAAGAAGAGAAGCTAAAGGCACAGGAGTTAAAAAAGATATACCCATTTGAATGCAGAGTTCCAAAGAATCACAAGTAGAGATAAGAAAACCTTCCTCAGGGATGAATGCAAGAAATAGAGGAAAACAATACAATGGGAAGAACTAGAGATCTCTTCAAGAAAATTAGAGATACCAAGGGAACATTTCATGCAAAAATGGGCACAACAAAGGACAGAAAAGATATGGACCTAACAGAAGCAGAAGATATTGAGAAGAGGTGGCCAGAATACACAGAAAAACTATACAGAAAAGATCTTTTTTTTTTCTTTTTTTTTCATATTTTTTTAAATTTTTATTTATTTATTTATTTATTTTTTGTCATACATTGACATGAATCAGCCATAGATTTACACGTATTCCCCATCCCGATCCCCACTCCCACCTCCCTCTCCACCCGATTCCTCTGGGTCTTCCCAGTGCACCAGGCCTGAGCACTTGTCTCATGCATCCCACCTGGGCTGGTGATCTGTTTCACCATAAATAGTATACATCAGAAAAGATCTTAATGACCCAGATAACCACCCAGAGCCAGACATCCTGGAATGCAAAGTTAAGTGAGCCTTAGGAAGCATCACTATGAACAAAGCTAGTGGAGGTGATGAAATTCTAGTTGAGCTATTTCAAATTCTAAAAGATGATGCTATGAAAGTGCTGCACTCAATATGACAGCCATCTGGAAAACACAGCAGTGGCCACAGGATTGGAAAAGGTCAGTTTTCACCCTAATCACTAAGAAAGGCAATGCCAATAAGTGTTCAAACTACCACACAATTGCACTCATATCACACGCTAGCAAAGTAATCCTCAAAATTCTCCAAGTCAGGCTTCAACAGTATGTGAACCGTGAAGTTCCAGTTGTTCAAGCTGGATTTAGAAAAGGGAGAGGAACCAGAGATCAAATTGTTAGGTAGTTAGAATATGAAAAAGAGTCAAGAATGGCAGTGGCTAAAAGACAAGGGAAAAGCCCACAAAAATAGAACAAAGGAAGGTCTGAGGACCTGAGTGAGGACCTCAGATAAAACAAGCAGCCCTTCTGGCTAGCACAATTGACATAGGGTAGGCTAATGGGGAGGAGAAAAAAATATATAAAAAGAGGGGCAAGAATTGGGCTGGCAGCTTTTTTTCTCTTTGAATCTTTTGGGTCTGCCCACCCTCACGCCTCCAGGATGTATTTTCTTTGCTTTCTAAATAAAACTGAGCCATAACACTGGTCCTTCCATGGGCTGTAACACTGGTCCATCCATCCATTCAAATTTTTTGTTGCAATGAGACAGAATCAAAGAAATTATAAACTCCCCCATCATAATCACCAATATCTGTTGGATCATCCAAAAAAACAACAGAGTTTCAGAAAAATATCTTCTTCTGCTTTATTGACTACTCCACATCCTTTGACTGTGTGGATCAAAACAAAAACTGTGGAAAATTCTAAAAGAGATTGGAATACCACACCACCTGACCTGCCTCCTAAGAAATCTGTATGCAGGTCAAGAAGCAACAGTTAGAGCTGGACATGTAACAACAGACTTTCCAAATCAGGAAAGGAGCTTATCAGGGCTGCATATTGTCACTCTGCTTGTTTAACTTGTATGCAGAGAACATCTTATGAAATGCCTGGCTGGATGAAGCACAAGCTGGAATCAAGATTGCCAGGAAAAATATCAATAACCTCAGAATTGCAGATGACACCACCTTTATGGCATAAAGCAAAGAAGAACTAAAGAGCCTCTTGAACGTGAAAGAGGAGACTGAAAAGGTTGGCTTAAAACTCAACATTCAGAAAACTAAGATTATGGAATTCAGTCCCATCACTTCATGGCAAATAGACAGGGAAATAGTGGAGAAACAGTGGCAGACTTTATTTTTTGAGCTCCAAAATCACTGCAGATGGTGACTGCAACCATGAAATTAAAAGATGTTTGCTCCTTTTAAGAAAAGTTATGATCAACATAGACAGCATATTAAAAAGCAGAGACATTACTTTGCCAACATGGGTCTGCTTAGTCAAGACTCTGGTTTTTTCAGTAATCATGTATGGATGTGAGAGTTGGACTATAAAGAAAGCTGAATGCTGAAGAATTGATGCTTTTAAACTGTGGTGTTGGAGAAGACTCTTGAACATCCCTTGGACTGCAAGGAGATCCCACTAGTCAATCCTAAAAGATATCAGTCCTGAATATTAATAGGAAGGACTGATACTGAAGCTGAAACTCTAATGCTTTGGCCACATGATGGGAAGAACTGACTAACTAGAAAAGACCCTGATGCTGGGAACAATTGAAGGCAGGAGAAGGGGATAATAGAGGATAAGATGGTTGGATGGTAATACTGACTCAATGGACATGAGTTTGAATGAGCTCCGGGAGTTTGTGCTGGACAGGAAAGCCTGGCGTGCTGCAGTCCATGGGGTCACAAAGAGTCAGACATGACTGAGCAACTGAACTCAGCTGAACTGAAGTAAGGTGGTCTGTTATTCCCATCTCTTGAAGAATTTTCCAGTTTGTTGCGATCCACGCAGTCAAAGGCTTTACTGCAGTCAATGAAGCAAAAGTAGGTGTTTTTCTTGAATTCTCTTATTTTTTCTATGATCCAATGGATATCGGCAATTTGATTTCTGGTTCCTCTGCCTTTTCTAAATCCAGCTAGAACATCTGGAAATTCTCCATTCAGGTACAGCTGAAACTTCGCTTGGAGAATTTTGAGCATAACTTTACTAGTATGTGAGATGAATACAATTGTCTAATAGTTTGAACATTCTTTGGCATTGCCTTTCTTTGGGATTGGGATGAAAACTGACCTTCTCCAGTCCTGTGACCACTCCTGAATTTTCCAAATTTGCTGGCATGATGAGTGCAGCACTTTCACAGCATCATTTTTTAGGATTTGAAATAGCTCAACTAGAATTCCATCACCTCCACTAGCTTTATTTGTAGTGATGCTTCCTAAGACTCACTGGATTTTGCATTCCAGGATGTCTGGCTCTGAGTAATCACACCATTGTGGTTATCTGGGTCATGAAGATCTTTTTTGTATAGTTCTTCTGTGTATTCTTGCCACATCTTCTCAATATCTTCTACTTCTGTTAAGTCCATACCATTTCTGTCCTTTACTGTGCTTATCTTTGCACAAAATATTCCCTTGGTATCTCCAATTTTCTTGAAGTGGTCTCTAGTCTTTCCATTATATTTTTTCCCTATACTGCTTTTTATTGATCACTTAGGAATGCTTTCTTATCTGTTTTTGTTATTCTCTGCTTTCAGATGGATATATCTTTCCTTTTCTTCCCTGCCTTTTCCTTCTCTTCTTTTCTCTGCTATTTGTAAGTTCTTGTTAGACAACCATTTTGCCTTTTTCCATTTCTTCTTCTTGGGGATGGTTTTGATCACTGTCTCTTGTACAATGTTACTAACTACTGTCATAGTTCTGCAGGCACTCTTTCTATCAGATATAAACCTTGAATCTATTTGTCACTTTCACTGTATAGTCATAAGGGATATGATTTAGGTCATACCTGAGTGGTCTAGTGGTTTTCCCAACTTTCTTCAATTTATGTCTGAATTTTGCATTACAAAGTTCATGATTTCAGCCACATTTAGGTCCTGATCTTGTTTTTGCTGACTGTATAGAGCTTCTCCATCTTTGGCTTCAAAGAATATAATCAATCAGATATCAGTATTGACCATCTGGTGATGTCCAAATGTAGAGTCATCTCTTGTGTTGTTGGAAGGGAGTGTTTGCTATGACCAGTGAATTCTTTGGGCAAAACTTTCTTAGCCTTTGACCTGCATCATTTTGTACTCAAAGTAAAACATGACTATTACTCCAGGTATCTCTTGACTTCCTACTTTTGCATTCCAGTTCCCTATGATGAAAAGGACATGTTTTATTTTATTTCTTTTTATTTATTTATTTATTTTTTCAGTGGGTTTTGTCATACATTGACATGAATCAGCAATAGATTTACACGTATTCCCCATCCCGATCCCCCCTCCCACCTCCCTCTCCACCCGATTCCTCTGGGTCTTCCCAGTGCACCAGGCCCGAGCACTTGTCTCATGCATCCCACCTGGGCTGGTGATCTGTTTCACCATAGATAATATACATGCTGTTCTTTCGAAACATCCCACCCTCACCTTCTCCCACAGAGTCCAAAAGTCTGTTCTGTACTTCTGTGTCTCTTTTTCTGTTTTGCATATAGGGTTGTCATTACCATCTTTCTAAATTCCATATATATGTGTTAGTATGCTGTAATGTTCTTTATCTTTCTGGCTTACTTCACTCTGTATAATGGGCTCCAGCTTCATCCATCTCATTAGAACTGGTTCAAATGAATTCTTTTTAATGGCTGAGTAATATTCCATGGTGTATATGTACCACAGCTTCCTTATCCATTCATCTGCTGATGGGCATCTAGGTTGCTTCCATGTCCTGGCTATTATAAACAGTGCTGCGATGAACATTGGGGTGCACGTGTCTCTTTCAGATCTGGTTTCCTCAGTGTGTATGCCCAGGAGTGGGATTGCTGGGTCATATGGCAGTTCTATTTCCAGTTTTTTAAGAAATCTCCACACTGTTCTCCATAGCGGCTGTAGTAGTTTGCATTCCCACCAACAGTGTAGGAGGGTTCCCTTTTCTCCACACCCTCTCCAGCATTTATTGCTTGTAGACTTTTGGATAGCAGCCATACTGACTTATTTTATTTCTTTGATGTTAGTTCTAGAAGGTCTTGTAGGTCTTCATAGAACCATTAAACTTCAGCTTCTTTAGCATTTGTGGTTGAGGCATAGACTTGGATTATTGTGATGTTGAATGGTTTGCTTTGGAAACGAACAGGGGCTATTTGGTCATTTTGGAGATTGTGCCCAAGAACTGCGTATCTGACTCTTTTGTTGGCTGTGAGGACTACTGCATTTCTTCTATGGGATTCTTGCCCACAGTAGTAGATATAATGGTCATCTGAATTAGATTCTCCCATTCCGGTCCATTTTAGTTCACTGATTCCTAAAATGTCTATGTTCACTCTTGCCATCTCCTGTTTGACACTTCCAATTTGCCTTGATTCATGGACCTAACATTCCAGATTGTTCTTTACAGCATCAGACTTTACTTCCATTGCCAGTCATTTCCACAACTGGGTGTTGTTTTTCTCTTTGGCTCAGCCTCTTCCTTCTTTTGGGTGCTATTCTTCTCCAGTAGCGTATTGGGCACCTACTGACATTGGGGTGTTCATCTTTCAGTGTCATATCTTTTTGCCTTTTCATACTGTTCATGGGGTTCTCAAGGCAAGAATACTGAAGTTGTTTGCCAGTATTCCAGTGGACCACGTTTTGTCAGATTTCCCCACCATGACCTGTCCATCTTGGGTGGCCCTACATGGCATGGCTCATAGTTTCATTGAGTTAGACAAGACTATAATCCAAATGATCAGTTTGGTTAGTTTTCTGTAATTGTTGTTTCCATTATGTTTGCCTTATGATGGATAAGGATAAAAGGCTTGTGGAATCTTCCTGATGGGAAAGACTAGTCGTGGGTCTAGTTGTGAGATTAATCTGGGTTTTGCTGTGATGGGCAGGGCCATGTTCAGTAAACCTTTAATCTAGCTTTCTGTTGAGGGTGGGGCTGTGTCCCCTTCCCCCGCCCCCGTAGTTTGTCCTGAGGGCAAACTATGGTAGGGGTAATGGCAATAATGGTGCCCTCCTTCAAAAGGGCTTATGCAAGAATTGTTGCATTTAGTGCCCCTGATCCCATGGCAGCCACTGTCGATCCATGCTTCTGCCAAAGACTCCTGGACACTCAGGCAAGTCTGGGTCAGTCTCCTGTGGGGTCATTGCTCCTTTCTCCTGGGTCCTGGTGCGTACAATGTTTAGCTTGAGCCCTTCTAGCTTCTCTGGCAGGTATGTGGTTTGATTCTAAACATGATTTTGCCCCTTCTATTGTCTTCTTGGGGCTTCTCCTTTTCTCTTGGATGTGTGGTGTCATTTTTTGTTAGTTGCAGTTTTGGAGTTTTCACAGGAGAAGATGAGCACACATCCTTCTACTCCACCATCAGCCGTGTGACTTGGAGAACACAAACCATTGTCAACAGCACAAATTAGGAGGTGACCAAGGAGTACCCCCACATTGGAGTGCCTCAGGAGTGAGTGCCTGTGACTTGGGAGCAGAAAGAAAGTCACGGGCAGGTGTCTGAAGTGAGAATATAAGAAGGTCAAGGGATGGTGAATGTCCGGAGTAGCACACAGAGAAATGGGTCCAGGGACCTGGGCCTCGGCTGCTGCACACCTGACGAGCAGCTGACTGGCTTTGAGGATGATTTACACACACTAGCATCCTTTTACCCAAAAATAGAACAATTACTGCAATTCCTCTTAATCTGAAGTGTTTACAAAACTATAAAGCCATAAAGCCCACACTTAATGTCTCCTCTTCTAATTTTTAATTTTGGATATTTTTACTTTGCCACACTTGTCACACTGTGAGCACATTTTAAAACATAGTCTTTTTTGAGGTTGACCAGATAGCAGGCACTTTCTGGATAACTTGCAAATTATCCAAAGATACACAATAAAAGTGGATTAAAGGTGGGAAACCATGGCAGGTTTTGACAAACTTTTATGTGTATGTCTAATATGTCTTATGATAATATTTCTTGAGAATATGCCCTTAAGAATAATAATGCTTGTTGTAATTTGAAGATTTTATTTTCACTGAGAACAGATGTGACAATATGACCAAAATACGAATGCAAATGCAAAATACAAATACACATTAAATCTAATTAAAATTTTGTTGTGATTGAGGAATGGGCAATTTTGTGCCTTTTAAAGATGCATTCCAGGGTTAGAAAACACAGGATATTCTAAATCATTTTTGGGATTTGAAATAGCTCGACTGGAATTCCATCACCTCCACTAGCTTTGTTCATAGTGATGCTTCCTAAGGCCCACTTGACTTTGCATTCCAGGATATCTATCTCTAGGTGAGTGATCCCACCATCATAGTTATCTGGGTCATGAAGATCTTTATTGTATAGTTCTTCTGTGTATTCTTTCCACCTCTTCTTAATATATTCTGCTTCTGTTAGGTCCATATCTTTTCTGTCCTTTATTGTACCCATCTTTGCATGAAATGTTCCCTTGGTATTTCTGATTTTCTTGAAGACATCTCTAGTCTTTCCCATTGTATTGTTTTCCTCTATTTCCTTGCACTGATCACTGAAGAAGGCTTTCTTATCTCTCCTTGCTAGTCTTTGGAACTCTGGATTCAAATGGGTATATCTTTCCTTTTCTCCTTTGCCTTTCACTTCTTTTCTTTTCACAGCTATTTGTAAGGCCTCTTCAGACAGCCATTTTGCTTTTTTGCATTTCTTTTTCTTGGGGATGGTCTTGATCCCTGCCTCCTGTACAGTGTCATGAACCTCTGTCCATAGTTCTTCAGTCACTCTGTTTATCAGATCTAATGCCTTGAATCTATTTGTCACTTCCTCTGTATAATCATAAGTGAACTGATCTAAGTTACACCTGAATGGTCTAGTGGTTTTGCCTACTTTCTTGAAATTAAGTTTGAATTTGTCAATAAGGAGTTCATGATCTGAGCCATAGTCAGCTTTCAGTCTTGTTTTTGCTGATTCTATAGGACTTCTCCATCTTTGGCTGCAAAGGATATAATCAGTCTGAATTTGGTATTGGTCATCTGGTGATGTCTGTGTGTAGAGTCTTCTCTTGTGTTATTGGAAGAGGGTGTTTGCTATGAGCAGTGCATTGTCTTGGCAAATCTCTGCTAGCCTTTGCTGTGCTTCGTTTTGTACTCCAAGGCCAAATTTGTCTATTATTCCAGGTATCTCTTGACTTCCTACTTTTGCATTCCATTCCCCCATAATGAAGGGGACAACTTTTTTGGGTGTTAGTTCTAGAAGGTTTTGTAGGTCTTCATAGAACCTACAAAGAGCTGAAGTTTGACTTCAGTTTCTTTAGCATTACTGGTCAGGGCATAGACTTGGATTACAGTATATTGAATGGTTTGTCTTGGAAATGAACAGAGGTCATTCTATCGCTTTTGAGATTGCATCCAAGTACTGCATCTTGGACTCTTTTGTTGAGTATGATGGCTATTCCATTTCTTCTAAGGGGTTCTTGCCCACAGTAGTAGATAAAATGGTCATCTGAGTTAAATTCAGCCATTCCAGTCCATTTTAGTTCACGAATTCCTAAAATGTCAATGTTCACTCTTGCCATCTCCTGTTTGACACTTCCAATTTGCCTTGATTCATAGACCTAACAGTCCAGATTCCTATGCAATATTTCTCTTTACAACATCAGCCTACTTCCATCACCCATCACATCCACAGCTTGGTGTTATTGAGCAAGATGGCAGAGGGAATGGAAAGACTACTTTCTCCCCCAGAATTTCATCAAAAGATTATTTGCATGTTGAGCAACTACCCTCAATATATTTCTTTACAAAAGATATCTTCAAGATAAAAGCATGAAGAAAACTTGATTACTTATCACTTTTTTTTTTTCTGAGACAAATTTCAGTTTTAGACATTGGCTGCTAATTTACTGCAATTAGAAATGAGGACATATATATTTTTGCTCAGTTCACCTGAACTATGAATGTGCGTGCATGGGTCAGTTGCCTAGTTGTATCCTACAGCCTGCCAGGCTCCTCTGTCCTGGCCTGCCATGTGATTTCTCAGGCAAGAATATGGGAGTGGGTTTCCATTTCCTTCTCTAGGAGATCTTCCAGACCCAGGGATTGAGCCCAAGTTTTCTGTGTCTCCTACATTGGAAGGTGGGTTCTTAACCACTGAGCCACCTGGGAAGCTCTTAACTATAAATATGGATTGCTTATTAGAAAACATTTTCACAGTTCCCAAGAACTCGTCTCCATTTTTGTAACTATAATGTGTAGAATTTTTCATCCTTATTGCATATTTTAACAGTCAATTAGCATAATCAGTCCTTTTTAGCATATTTTCCTATTCCTGAGTTCTTTACTTTGATTCATCTCCAGATTGGCTAGATTTCATTATCAAGAGTGGATTTTTCTTTTCAAGATGGGTTTATATGCACTCTATTTCTTGGATTAGTAAAAGCCTAAATACCTTTCTGCTATCTGTTACTTGAAAGAGATTCTTGGGGCATATTCTCTTTCATCCAGAACTTTGTAGATGTTTTTATATAATCTTCTTTCACAGAATCTTATTAGAGGGAAATCTGAGGCCAGCCTGAATTCTTGTCATTTCCAGATTGCTTTAGTAGTTAGCTTCCCTAGGATTTATTTAGAATTCTTTCTTATTATATTTTAGCAAATTTACCTGTATATTCCAGTCACTCTGTATTGTTTTGTCCTTGTATAGAGGTTATATTTTGATCCACAAATATTCCTGTTTTGGAGAAGTTAAAACCTACTTTCTTCTAAGTTCTTATATAAGAATAATTCTTTTATTATTTCTGAACACACTTTTTGTTCTAATCCTTTGGACATAATTTGTGTGTTTATCAGATCCTTTTCAACTATCTTTCAGATTTATCATATTCTATCCTATTATTTATTTATGTATTTGTTTGCTATTTTCTGTCTTGATTATGTGTTTGTTTACATTGGTTTGGTCTTCCATACACATGAAATTTTCTCAGTCCAATATTTTCAACTTTTTTTTCTTTTTAAATGTTTACTACAGAAAATTCAATATACAATGTAAAAAGTATATTATAATGACTTCATCTTACCACTTAGCTGTAATAATTAGCAACTTGTGACCTATATTCTCTATTTATACAATTTATCTTCTGAGCTACTAGGAAAGGCTTTTATACAATTACCAATCCAAATTGGATTATTTGGAAGGGTGTTCACAAATCAGGAACAGCTTCATAAATCTGTAACCTGTGTAGTCAGACAAATTCTTATGCTTGAAGCACCCATACTTGGTTTAATGCTTTGATACCACAGTATTAAAATTTTGTTAACAGTTTTTGAAGTATGAACCCTATAATAAAGTAGCCAGCCCTTATCCCGTTAACTCTGATCTGAGATTCCTTGCCCATTTAAGCGCCTATAAATGACCTCAGAGTAAGATTTAGTCCTTTAAGAGAGAGTGATGATGAGTTTATTGTTAATGGTAACAAGGAATTTGGAAAATATTATAGGATTTCAATTTGTCATATCTTCACACACACTGTCTTCAATTTTAATTTGTGCTCCAAAACGAGGGACAAAATTAAATGTACTTAAAAATTAGGAGGGAAAAGATGATATATAGTTTAAATTATCTTGAATTATAATTCAATTATCTTGAATAATCTAGTTTACATTCTGACATCATCAGTTATATGACTCTCAGCAAATCATTCCCTCTTGCTCTATACCCACATTCATATTAATAAATTGAGAAACATAATTTATATCACATAAGGTTTTTAGAAGACATGGTATATAAACTGTCTTGAACAGTGCATCCTTGCAGTAAATGTATGAACTTTTTCATCTCTCGCTCTTTTTTTATTATTTTGGTCTTTTCATCATAGTAAATGTTTTGTGGTTCAGATGTTTCAATTATTAAAAAGGGATAGGACTTTTTAATAGATGCTGAACATGAAATAGATTTTGGGGATATTACTATATGCTGTGTTAGTGATAGAAAAAGTAGTAGTGAAAGAATTCGTCTCTCAATTGTTTCTGCCTCCTTGTGACCTCATGGACTGTAACCTGCCGGACTCCTCTGTTCATGGAATTCTCCAGGCAAGAATACTGGAGTGGGTTGCCACTTCCTTCTCCAGGGATCTTCTCAACTCAGGGATCAAACCTGTGTCTCCTGCATTGCAGGCAGATTCTTTACCATCTGAGCCACCAGGGAAGCCCCATTAGTGGCAGAAAACAACAGTAATTAGAGAGGAATATATGTGTGAGGAAGAAGTGCTCTAGAGTATTTTCCCATCCTTTCCCTTTTCTCCTACTCTAACCAAACACTGAACTGAGAAGCCAGAAAAGAGCAAGAATAAACTGAGAAAGCAGAATACCGAAGTAAATGGTTATATATGTTTTACACATTATAAGAGAAACTCACTTTGGCTAATCTAAGTAGAAAAGCATATCGCTATTGGAAAGACATTTGAGGTTTATAGTATCTTATATGAGATTAACAAGTTAGTTCCAGAAAACAGTCAAGAAGCAAAAGAGACTTTCCAATGTATAGTCAAGTTCACAAGATAAGAAGAATTTGCTGAAGATGCCATTTCTGGCACATATTATCAATGCTAATTTTGAATTCTTCTGTTAGGAAGCATTCAAAACCAAGACTATGACACAGTCATTAGCAAAAATAATTATTTTTCTATATGTGTGCTTAGTTGTGTTTGACTGAGCTACATTGGCCTGAAACAAAATAATATTTCCAATCATTCATTCTTATGGATATATATAGATGGGATATATTGCTTTCCTACAATAATTAATATTGTTGTTTAGTCACTAAGTTGTGTCCTTACAGACTATAGCCCCCCAGGTTCCTCTGTCCATGGGATTTCCCAGGCAAGAATACCAGAGGGGGTTGCCATTCCCTTCTCCAGGGGATCTTCCCAACTGGGGATCGAATGTGCAAAAATGAACAAAAATATTTCTCTATATCTACCTATCTACTTGTGTATATGTATCAAAATAACTATCCTTTTATAAAATGAGTAAGAATATTTATCTACATCTATCCATCTACTTGTGTGCATGCATAAGTATACATATATGCACATGTGTCTAAGAATATACATATTTTAAAATATATGATAGAAGATGAATCAAAATATTAATGGATTTTATCCTTAAATGGTAGAATTTCATCTTTCTTCAGTATATCTCTCCATAGTGCTAAACTATAAGAAATAGGTAATACCTACAATTAGAACATCAAGGACATTCATTTCACTGTAGAGAAAAATAATGTATGGCTCTAAAATTGGCCACTTTTGACAAGAACTAAACATACTAATCACATGTGAAAGTAATCAAAGACAGTAACTTATTTCATAAGTGGCTAAAAATTATGGGTCAACAGAGTGTAATTCCACTTTAGATATAACTTAGAATGATTTATGGTTCAAGAACAAAGATGAAAATGACTTTTCCAACTGTTTTCATGGGTAGAAAAATAAAACTGTTCTGATGTAAGAGGTCAAGAAAATTTGGGACTCTGAAGGCAGGTAAGACTTGTAGAATATTTTAATTAGCTTTTTAGCAGACTCTGGGAGCTCTGTAGTCTTCTCAGTTAGCCTCCCTTTGTCAGCTCCCCAAAGCCCCTCATACAATGGCTAGTACTTGTTGCTCATATTACATTATCAAGAATCCAGTTATTCTCTAAGGAACTCACTTCTTAGTGAGTTCTACCTTAAAAATGGTGGGCTGATCTAGTTCTCTGAAAGATGGTAATTTGATAGGGACCGTAATGAACCTGCAGTTTGCTAGACCCCAAATGTGCTCGTTTTGTTCAATTCTCTGTGACTCTATAAACTGTAGCCCACTGGGCTCCTCTGCCAATGGAATTTTCCAGGCTAGAATAATGGAGTTGGTTGTCATTTCCTACTCCAGGGATCTTCCCAACCCAGGGATTGAACCCGAATCTCTTAGGTCTTCTGCATTGGCAGGTGGACTCTTTACTACTGGCGCCACCTGGGAAGCCCAAATCCGATAAAGAAAAACAGAGCTGGAGGAATCAGACTCCCTGACTTCAGACTATGGAGAAAATGTAGTCTCTTCAAAAAGTGATGCAGGGAAAATTGGAGAGCTACAGACAAAAGGAAGCAATTATAACAGTCCCTAATACCATACACAAAAATAAACTCAAAATGGAATAAAGACCTAAATGTAAGATCAGATACTACAAAACTCCTAGAGGAAACATAGACAGAACACTCTTTGACATAAAATACCAATGATACATTTTTGGATCTGTGTCCAAGAATAATGGAAATAAAAACAAAAATAAACAAATGAGACCTAATTAAAGGCTTTTGCACAGCAAAGGCAACCATAAACAAAATGAAAAGACAATCTACAGAACAGGAGAAAATATTTGCAAATGATGTGACCGACAAGTCATTAATTTCCCAAATAGATGAACACCACACATGGAGCTCAATATCAAAAAAAGGAAGCAGGTTTTCTGCATTGCAAAAGGATTCTTTACCATCTGAGCCATCAACTATATTTCAATTAAAAAAGAAAAAAAATCTTCCTGACCTACTATAAGAAAAAAAAATGTGGGCTGAGCACTGCACTGCTCTTTTGAGGAACAGTTTTGAGAGAAATATATAGAGGCATTGGTCCTGTGGGAAGCAAAGGAACTTCAGAAGTAATCTGAGCCTAAGGCTTTATTTGACCCATATGAATGTAAGTGTTCATTTCAAATCTGTGCCCCCTCATTGAGCTGAACAGGGTAGAGTCCTGCTAAAATTTCAGAGTCACAATCTTCATGGAATAATCTGCATTATCTTCCTGCCCTTAGAAACTGACAACCAAAATCCAGAGGTAATAACAGTAGTATCTGACAGCTTCACTGGTAGAGAGGAAATTTATAAACTATAGAATCCTAAGCACATACCACTTCTGAGGTACTTTGGAAGTGACCCATTTGCTCTGCATTCAAAATTCACAGAAACATCCACCACGGTATGGGTTTCCGCCTCTGAGGAGAAGGCATTCAATGTTATGTCAGCAGCCTGCAAAGAGAGACACTCAAAAGGCCCCAGGAGTTTAATGGAATGTTACTTAATGTTCTCGGAAAACTTTTCCCTAGAGGAGGAGGGACCGTGGAACTCACATGCCGACCTCCCACTGCAAGCCTGTGCTGCATTCTGAATGCGGCCATTGATTTTCTTTCTTGTTTCTTAATGTTTAGGCAGAAATCCATGCTACTGTATATTGATCACTGCTTCAAGCTAGTTGAGAGAAGTAAGGCACTGAGAAATTTCTCTCCCAGTGGAGCTAAGCAGAGGGGCAACTCGCAGGAATAATTCTGGTTAACTACTGGCATTATCCACAGCAATGTGCTCAGTCACTTCAGTGTGTCCAACTCTTTCGACCCCAAGGACTGTAACCCACCAGGCTCTCTGTCCATGGGATTTCCCATGCAGGAATACTGGAGAGGGTTGCCGTTTCCTTCTCCAGGGGATCTTCCCAACGCAGGGATGGAACTCAAGTTTTCTGCGTCTCCTGCATTGCAGGTAGATTCTTTACCACTGAGCTACTGGCAAAGCCCACAGCAATATTAGAATGAAAAAAAAAAAAAAAAAGACAAACAACAAAGTGATGCAGACAGATATGAAAAGCACTAAAAGAACTTTGATTAGTTGGGATGGTCTCTAAGTCACACTAATGTAAAGCAAAAATATCTCAGGAGCTTAAAGCAACAATATTTTATTTCTGATTCAGGACATGTATTCATCATCCTACCTATGGGTTTTATTTTACCCATCCTCCTTCTGTTCCACAGCCTGATAAAACTCCCACTGTGGGGAACAGCATCCATCACCATAATGAAGGAAAAGAGAGGACCACACCTGCACATTTCACATCCCTTCAGCACACATTCAATGGGCTGCTAAGTCACAGGGGATCAGCTTCTGTGTGTCAAGTCAATGCATTTCTCATTTATGCCCAGTGAGGAGAAATGGAATATTTGAAACAGCCTCCAGGACTACCATCTAAAGGAGCTACTTTCAACTACAGTACTGTCAAATTTAAGGAAAAAAAGAAATATAAATATCTGAAATAACTGCTCTCTTCCTTGTTTTGTTTGTTTGTTCGTTTTGCTCTTGTTTTTGTTTTTGGCCTTGCAGTGCGGCCTGCCAGATCTTAGTTCTCTGACCAGGGACTGAACCTGGGCTCTGACAATAACGTGCCAAGTCCTTAAACACTGGACTGGCAGAGAATTCCCTCCTTCTTGTATTAGTTGCTTATGACAAGATCAAGTTGGAGACAGCCTAGTTTGTTATCTATAGAATAATCTATTGCTCCCAGATCAATTCAAAAGTGATGTTCTCCTATGCCAAACATGTTCTTGTCACTAGGATACATCAGTGAACAAGAGAGGTAGAGTTTCTTGCATATTTGAGTCTTACATTTTACTGACAGACAACAGACAACAAATGATACATTATTATCTTATAGTGTGTTTGTGCATTGGTTGTACAGTTGTGTCCAACTCTTTGCAACCCATGGACTGTAGCCTGCCAGGCTCCCCTGTTTATGGGATCTCTCAGGCAAGAATACTGGAGTGGGTAGCCAATCCCTTCTCCAGGGGAATCTTCCCAACCCAGGGATCGAACTTAGGTGTGCTTCATTGCCCGCAGTTTCTTTACCTTCTGAGCCACCCGAGAAGGCCACTGTTTTTTTTTTTTTTTTTTTCTTTTTTTTTTTTTTAATTTTTTATAGTTGGCAGGCTAATTACTTCACAACATTTCAGTGGGTTTGTCATACACTGATATGAATCAGCCATAGATTTACACGTATTCCCCATCCTGATCCCCCCTCCCACCTCCCTCTCCACCCGATTCCTCTGGGTCTTCCCAGTGCACCAGGCCCGAGCACTTGTCTCATGCATCCCACCTGGCTGGTGATCTGTTTCACCATAGATAATATACATGCTGTTCTTTCGAAACATCCCACCCTCACCTTCTCCCACAGAGTTCAAAAGTCTGTTCTGTACTTCTGTGTCTCTTTTTCTGCTTTGCATATAGGGTTATCATTACCATCTTTCTAAATTCCGTATATATGTGTTAGTATGCTGTAATGTTCTTTATCTTTCTGGCTTACTTCCCTCTGTATAATGGGCTCCAGCTTCATCCATCTCATTAGGACTGGTTCAAATGAATTCTTTTTAATGGCTGAGTAATATTCCATGGTGTTTATGTACCACAGCTTCCTTATCCATTTGCGCTGATGGGCATCTAGGTTGCTTCATGTCTGGCATTATAAACAGTGCTGCGATGAACGTTGGGGTGCATGTGTCTCTTTCAGATGTGGTTTCCTCAGTGTGTATGCCCAGAAGTGGGATTGCTGGGTCATATGGCAGTTCTATTTCCAGTTTTTTAAGGAATCTCCACACTGTTTTCCATAGTGGCTGTACTAGTTTGCATTCCCACCAACAGTGTAAGAGGGTTCCCTTTTCTCCACAGCCTCTCCAGCATTTATTGCTTGTAGACTTTTGGATAGCAGCCATCCTGACTGGCGTGTAATGGTACCTCATTGTGGTTTTGATTTGCCTTTCTCTAATAATGAGTGATGTTGAGCATCTTTTCATGTGTTTGTTAGCCATCTGTATGTCTTCTTTGGAGAAATGTCTGTTTAGTTCTTTGGCCTATTTTTTGATTGGGTCATTTTTTTTTCTGGAATTGAGCTGCAGGGGTTGCTTGTATATTTTTTGAGATTAATTCATTGTCAGTTGCTTTGTTTGCTGTTTTCTCCCATTCT